>NW_027555958.1:365551401-365846401 GCF_003287225.1 Phascolarctos cinereus
TAAATCAACATTCACATTAAAAAAACAAAAACAAGGAGTCCTTTTAAAAAAAAATTGGAGCTACATTAAGTTCATGAAGAGAAGAAAGTTATCAGTTGTGCCATCCATACAACATTCTGATTATAAGAAGTATCCAGATATTTCACTCAAAAATGAGTCAGCCAATAAACATTTATTAAGCACTTATCTTGGGCAAGGCATTGTGCTAAGTACTGGGGACACAAATGTGGAAAAAGAATGACAGCTCCTGCCCTCAGAGAGTTTACAATCTAATGGGAGAAAACAACACACAAAAGGATGCTGAACAGGATGGAAGGTGGGAGGGGGAAGTATCTGAAACTGGGAGCATGATGGAGAAGTTTAAAGAAGTTCAGCTGGCTAGAAAATGAAGAGGTGGCTGGCCTGAGTTCCCTCCCTAAGTGGAAGTTTTAGAAGGGGCTTTTTACTCCATCCTTCAACCAGAGAGGCTAAAGAGGTGTGAGTACCAAGGATGATTTGATTTTTCAGGATAATGAGGTTCCTAGTGATGAGATTCTTGGAGGCATGATGGAGAAATACAAAGAGGTACAGTTGGATGAGAAATGAGACCAGTCAGTCCCTCGAGGGTAGATATCTAACACTTGTGTTAACCACCCTTGCATCTTACTATTGACATCCGTAAAGACAACCTGTCTTTGGAATGTTTGATGGATAAACTGATTTAGCCCTGAATCTCACTCTGTACTCAATGTACCTCTTTCTAGCAAAGAGAGGGATTTTACACATTGCCATTTTAAATCTGTAGAATAATCTGGTACGGTCTTGAGTTTTCATGCCCAATATTCATACCTTTTAGTGTCTGGGCAGGGTTCAATATGGATTTGTTGGGGGGAAGGCAGGAGGAGTAAAAGAACCCTGGTAGATATTTATCCTATCGCAAGTAGACAGAGCACCAGGGGCTTAAGGACAACAAAAACTACTCAAATGAGGGTGCAAGTTTAGATATAGTTAGTTATGCCTTTATGCATGGAATAGTATACAGTTATTCCTTTTGACAGGTAACAAATAAAATATGAAGGAGGTAGATCATCCAGAGATTTAGGGACAGAATCCTTGGTATAGGGCCCATTCAGAGTACTGATTATAAATTAATGAGACTTATTCAAAATATTAACATAAAAGTCTCTCTCATAACTTTAGAATCATGGATTTCTCTACTGCTTTGCAAAGAGCAGCCAGGTAGTACAGTGGATAGAGTGCCAAGCCTGGAGGCAAGAAGACTTGAGTTCAAATCAGGCCTCAGATACTTACTAGCTATATGACCCTGGCTAAGCCATTTGTCCCTGTTTGCTTCAGTTTTCTCATCTGGAGAAGGAAATGGCAAACCATTCCAGTATCTTTGCCAAGAAAACTCCAAATTGGGTCACAAAGAGTCAGACACAACTAAAAAATGACTGAACAACAAAAATTATATATATATATATACATATATACACATACATATATATACATATATATACATATACATATATATACACACATATATATGTATATATATATTATATATATATATATATATATATATATATATATATACAGACAATCTCACTTTATCCTTACAAGAGCTCTAAAAGGAAACTGTTAATATTATCCCCATTTTACAGATGAGGAAACAAAGGCTGACAGAGGCTGTGACTTGCCTAGCATCTCATACCTAGTAAACTCCTGAAGCAGAATTTACACTCGTGTCTTCCTAACTCCAAGTCCATCCTTCTATCTGTTACGTGTTACTGCCCCTCAGGTGGCCCAGTTCGGCCTTACTGTTCTTGTTCTCTGTAAAAGAGAAGTACCCTAACCTTCCCATAGACATTTTATACTACATGCACAATAAGCTCAAGCTGAATATAGGATCGAAATATAAAAGATCACACCATTAAAAAGAAGTCGGAGGCGAACAAGATCAGGTACTTTTCATAGCTCTGTATAGGGGAGAATTTCACATTAAATAAAGGATAGAGAAAATAATAAGAAAAGTTTTTTTAAAAAATTGATTTACATGAAATTGAAAAAGTTTCGCATGAACACAATCAATGTCGTTAGAATAAGAAGAGAAACCACCAACGGCAAAAATATTTGCATCAAATATTTCTAATAAGGATTTGATAGGAAAAGGGAAGGGAACAAGCATTTATTAAGTACCTATTATGTGCCAGCACTGTGCTGAATGCTTAACAACTATTTCTCATTGGATAACCTATACATATGGAATTATTAACAGAAATATATAAAAAGGGTCATTCCCTATTGAACAAGTAGCCAAAAATATAAACAAATAATTTTTAAAACATGAGTTGAAAACTATTAGCAGTCATAAAAAATTGCTCCAAATAACTAATATTATGTTGTCCAATTGTTTCAGTCACGTCCAACTCTTTGTGACTGCACATGGAGTTTTTCTTGGCACAGACACTAGAGTGGTTTGCCAATTCCTTCTCCAGCTCATTTTAGAGATGAGGAAACTGAGGTTTAAGTGACTTGCCCAGGGTCACACAGTGTCTGAGGCCAGATTTGAACTCAAGATGAGTCTTCTTGACTCCAGGTCTGGCACTGCCCCACTGCAAATCAAAACCACTCAGAGGTTTTACTTCATACCCAGGAAGTTGAGAAAGATGACAAAAGATGTGAAAAGACAAACGGGGATATGGAAAGACAGGGAAACTAATACATCATTTATCAAGTGACTGTCCAACAATTCTAGGAAATAAGTTGGAATTAATGTTTAAAAAGTGGCTAAAATGTCAAACTCAGTTCCTACTACAAGATACATGCCACAGAGAGGTCAGACAGAAAGGTCCCATGTAGATTAAATTATTACTTGTGGCCCTTTTTTGGTAGGAAGGAACTGAAAACAAAATAAGTACTCATCAGTTGGGGAATGGCTAAACAAATTATCATGCATGAATGCAACAATATATAGCCGTCCTAAAAGAAACAACAAATATGAAGAGTTCAGAGAATCACAAGAAGATTTATATGAATTAGTACAGAGAAACATAAATAGAACCAATATATACAGCAATGATTAGCAAGAACAATAAAACAAAACTCTGCTCAGTATAACTATAATGACCAAGTTTGGCCCCAGAGAAGAATTGAAAAAGAATGTGCCTCTCTCCTTTCCTTGGAGAAATAGTAGATTATGGGTGTGGACTACCACTCTTTTTCTTACAAGAGAAGGAAATAAGTATATATTAGGTGCCACATTTGTGCTAAGCCCAAGCACTTTACCAATATTATAACATTTTATCCTCACAAGAACCTGGTGGTAAATGCTATTGTTAACCTCATTTTACAGTTGAAGAAACTGAGGCAGGCAGAAGTGACTTGTCCAGGGACATAAAATTAGCAGCTATCTGAGGCCATATTTGAATTCAGGTTTTCCTGACTCCAGGCCCAGCTCTCTATGCACTATGGCACCACCCAGCTATTAAGCATGAATAGAATGATAGGGATATAGATGCAATTTTCTGTTGTTGTTCAGTCATTTCAGTCATGCCTGATTCTTCATGACCCCATTAGGGGTTTTCTTGTCAAAGATACTGGAATGGTTTGCAATTTACTTCTAGCTCATTTTACAGAAAGGGAAACTGAGGCAAACAGGGTTAAGTGACTTGCCCAGAGTCACATAGCTAGTAAGTGTCTAGGGCCAGGTTTGAAATCAGGTCTTCCTGACTCCAGGCCCAGTGCTCTATCCACTGAACCACCTAGCTGCCTTTATACGGGACTGAGACTGATATAAAAACAAAGCGCATAAAACACAAGAAGTTAATAACAAAAATAAAATTATACAAAGCAAAGGTTACTATGCAAATGTTTTTTCCTTCATATGAATTATTTTTATTAATGTGTGTCACAAAGCCATCCATATCCTCACTCATTATGCCTTTTCATTGGGACAAAAATTCTTCCCAGCTCAATCCTGCCCTCAATGGCAATTGCAGAAAAAACTTCAGGCATGTATGGAGCATGGTCTGGGTTAGCATAGCCTATGTGCAGATATCACCGTAGGATGGTTCCTTCTGAGGTGTCAGAAGACCAAGTCATGTCCTTTTCATGCTCCTATTTCTCAGACAGGCAAGACAAACAAGTTCTTGACCTCAGATCTTTCTTCTCCGGAAGGACAGACTGACAAGATTCCTCACCCTATAAGAAGAGATCCCAGGGAATTTTACAAACCCTCACATAAGGATGCATGAGAGAACTCAGAATGATAACTATCACATAAGCAGCAGGAAAGGTACCTGGGGCAGGTAGCATCATTTGGGGTACCCACAAATCAACTTTTAATGGCAAACTAACAAGGGGTGAGGAGAAGACTGGGGAGAGACCTCAGAAACAACACTGCCAGCCTTTTTAGCCTTTTGCTGGGGAGACAGACACAAAACATTAGGCATACATAAGGAGAGCCTCAAGGACATTGGAAGGCTGCTTCTAGTGAGCTTTCTGGGAAAGGAGGTAGTAAGGCAGAGAAAATACATGGAGTGCCTTGAATGATTGTTATACAATTAACTTTATTCATTGTGCTAACTAGGTGCTAAGCTCAGCTTTTTCTACCTGCCAAGAAGTACAAGTTCAATTAACATTGTCTAAATGTTACGTGATTGAGTGAATGACTTGGGATCAGAAAGGCCTCCATTCAAATCCTGCCTCAGATACTAGCTATGTGACCTTGAGGAAGTCACTTAAACTCTCTTAGCCTCAGTTTCCTTGACTGTAAAATGGGGATATTAATAATACCTACCTTGACAGTTGTGAGGACAAAATGAGATAACCTGTGTTATCTCATAAGGTTTGCTTTGCAAACCTGAAATCACTACAAAATACTAGTTATTATTGTTGTTGTTGTTACTATAAAGCAACATGTTAAAATGCTAGTTATTTTTGTTGTTGTTTTGTTACTATAAAGCAACATGTTTACTGTAGATTCACTAGAACTAATTGAATATGCATCCAGATCACCCACATCAATCATCCAGTGCTCTGACACTACTGTATATAAATTTGATCCTGATAATTGATGTTGGGAATTATTTGGAAGAATCTTTTCCTGGAGATTGACTGAGCAATGATTATGCTTATGCATTATTATGGTGCTCAGATTCTCAAGATTCTTAAGTCACCAAAAGTTGAGGAGGGATTGGCCTCTTATGCTGGTCAACATTAAGGGAATTCTCTTTGCCATTATACTTAATGACAAACACGTTATTTTCCCTTGGCAACTCTTCCTTTCACCACACAGCAAATTCAGTCCCCAGCAGCACTTCATTTTCCAAGGAAGCGCTTCTCCCTTTAATGTGATTGCTTCTGGTAACCATGTCAACCTCCTGTAGACATGCTACCTGCTGGCATAGGAAGCCCCATGGCTAAAATATTCAATCCAACAACAGGATGCTATACTTTAATTTCTGTCCCTGTGAAGTACACCACATAGCTAAGCAATTTTAAGTAACAATATTTGAGACCAAGGTTGGTGCCTTACAGAACAATCCAGTATGTTTTGTTCTGTACAAGGGAGCTCAGAGAAGGAATCAACCCACCATAAACCCAAATTCCTTACATGGTTTTGACTTCTGCCACATCAACCAGCAGGTACAAGGAAGACCATGAGAAGGAAAAAGTGAGCTACTTCAACATCAAAATATGTTTCCATCCTTCTGTTTCTTCCAAGAGATCCTAGGCCATAATAAGTTACCTAACGCAGCTAGACAAGTTCTACCAATAACATGGGGCAAAGGGTTGGCTTAACAATGGCCAATCCACTTTTCTGAGCTTTTTTAGCGCCTAAGTTGGATTGCAGCATGGCAGATCATGTTGACAAGCCATGTAAGATATCTAAAAAGGTGAAAATCAATTCTAAAGTAACTGATAAAGTGGATATAAGAAGACATGAATTCAGATACCACTGTACTCTCTATAATCTTTATAATTTCTAAGATCATATCCCTTGTCTTGCTCATCATTTCCCCAAACAGATGAGGTCTTTACTTTCTAATTATTTTATATTTTAAGCCCACCAGGTGGAGAACATTGTTGTCTCTCTGTAACTGCTTACTCATTACTTGGTGTAATGGCAACATTTAGTAAACTTTAAATAACAATGAGGATCAATTATAGGATTTCATCAATAATTTAATTCAATGTGTATTTATTAAGTACAAAAGCCCTATGCTTAATTCTGAGGCTATTGACACTAGGTTTAAGCCTACATATTCTTTTTCAATCAAATCCTCTAAAAAATCTCAATTCTCATACTGTACACTAGGACTATGCTCATCTTCCATTCAAACATCCTTCTCTTATTTCAACAAAAGCTAAGGATCTTAGATAACGTCATTAGCTTTTGCTTGAAAATAAAGATCTTCATCCTGTAATACAGAAGAGATCCATCCCTTTCATCTCTAATATTATTAGTACGTGGGTCACTAATTCATCACCTTTCTCTATGCAGGAAGCTCAGTACGATCCTGGTAAAGGTCTAATTTTCAAGTAGAAATAAGTCCAGATGGGGAAACCAAGGTGAATCAGTGGCACTCCAGAGAGGAAAAGGCAAATTTATGGAATTATTTAAGATGATTCACTTTAATGTTAGAAAGTGTCCACCAAATACAATGGGTTAGTTTTAATGCCACTGATACAAGACTGATTCTTCTAACAGTTCTAATGAATTATTTCTTAAGACTACTCCTATTCAGAAGCAATACAGCCATGCAATGATCTTCAAAAAAGTTTGTTTGGACACAGCCCTGTTTAACATAAAACTTCCCTTCCCTGCATAGTTCTGCACTGCTCTGCTTTTTCCTCTAGAACATTTTTCTTTTTCTCCTATTTCCCTGCTCTTCCTCTATGTGGACACATATTCAGTCTAACTCCATGAACCCTTTCCCCTAGTCGTATGGTTGCTGGTTCTCCTGCCCCCTTACACTTGAAACCAAACTCCTCCTCCATCTGTATGCAGAGCTAACTAACACTCCAAATCACAGTAATACTCTGAATTTGATCATTTCTGTTTGCCTAGTCATTTGTCCCAATGTTACATGTTCATGCCAGCCATTGGAGAGTATACATATCCCCTGGACGTGGATGTGACCATTCATTTTTTAATGTCAGTGGGGCATTTGGAAGAGCACCACCATTGAATGAGTGCTAAGTTTTATATCTTTCGAATTAAAAACAATCAGATAATTTGTCATCGTTAAGGAAAAACTCAGACTGACCAATCTAGTAAAATCTCATTATTCAGCTTAATTTTGCCCCAAGTTTAATTTTGCAACCCCTTCCTTAAAAAAAGATTTATGAGCATAACAGGATTAGCCCTTAATACAGGCAGGCATTACGAAAAAGAAGGTATCCATTCTGCCCCCCAAAACTGGTGCCATAAAGGGATTTTACTGTATTTCATATTTGCACAGTGCTATGCTTCTGAGGAGTTCAAATCACATTCCAAAATCACTTCATTTATCCCTCATTATTCCTGAAAGCTTGGCAGTGGTAGGCAAAGAATATTACTTTCTCCAATTTCTTTATGGAGCTATCAAGGTATAGAACATCTAAATATCTTTGTAAAATTACCCAGTAAGCCCACTGTAGTCTTGTGGGGGTGGAGTAGGGAATGGATCTTAATTATTGACCCCAAGCGAGAATTCTTGCATCTTCTCTAGCCCATTCCTAGTGCTCTAAGCCATGTCATCTGAAACTTGCTGATAAAATTCTTTCTCTATAAATTCTAAATGATACATGAGCCCTTATCTGAACAAAGAAATTCATTCCCCCTTAACGCAAGAAGCCCTGGCCACACCAGGGAGACAAGGTGGACCAGGCATAAATCATTATCCCACAGATACACTGAAAGCCACAGATGTGCCCAAAATAATTGTGTTATATCTATATACAGTGCGAGTCTGATAGAAAATACCTGTTATAGCATCAAATATGCCTGTATCAGAGTACAACTTGTTTAAAAATGACAAAAACAAGGAAATAAACTCTTGTATTTTAGAGTGACTCAGTGGATTAAATCATAGACCAGTTTGTAATAAGGACTTTCATAAAATGCTAGTTTTCAAATAGATTATTCATGATCCAGAAATGTGGAAAGTAAATTGCCAAAACAGCCTCCTTTGCCATAAAATAAGGTGCTCAGTAGATTACAAAAGATACTTACAGAAGAAGGTCTTTTTTGCTCGTGGGTTCATCATTTGGTGATGTTTTCATCAGGAGTCATCATGCTTTTGATCCTTAATATTATTCTTCCTTGAAGTTTTCTTCTCTGTAATTCTCTGAACAAGGTCACATCCACTCCCAAGCCATCGTCCCATACTGTTTCCTTGCTTTCATGAATGCTGCTCCCATAGATGGATTTCCTGTCCAAAAGACTCAAAAGTGAACGTGCGTTGCTGAATGCTAGTGAACTATGCTACCAAAATACTCACTGTCTTAGCAATTTGGCTCAGGAGCATATTCCCTGATTAGGGATGATGAAGAACTGCAACCCAACTGTTCCAGAGGACTTTAAAAGACAGATGCTTCTTCCTTACTATGAATGAGCAGATCAAAATCATTAGTGCCATTTATTCTCACTAGTTCTCTGGGGCTCATGTACTATTTACACACAAAGCATCCATGTTCTGTATGCCATATAATGATTCTACCAATTGCTAGAGGATTAATATCCCAAGTATATTTTAGAGTCAGCCTTAGTATGCTTTGAAGTACATAATGTTTTCCATTCTTGAAAGGACAAAGAGATCTACGTTGTCAAAGTTTATTTTTAAGCTAGTGTGCTTGCTAAGTGCAGTGGCGAACAGGCTTTCCGTGCCTGTAGTACCATTGCTGGAACCTATTAATGCAAACAGATGAATTCTTGGCTTGAGTCCACATAGGCTTTTATTTCTTTTTCCTTACCTTATCTAACTTTGCATTGATTATAGCTTTTTTTTTCAATTCAGAAATACTATAAATTTGGTTAGCCTCCTTATTTTAACTCTGCCAATGTTGATGAACTGTGGAAAAGAAAAATGAGATGCAAGATTCAATAGGCTTGGCTGGACTGAGAAAATTATTCATCGGAGGTAGATGCTATTACTGAAAAAGTTTTGGGGACCTTAGAGAGAATGAGTAGGAGAAAGAGAGAGGGAGAAAGCGAAAACACCATGCTGCGATTATTAGCTTTGCCTCTTCACATGTTCTCCCATTGTTTGGAAAGCAAATTGCTCTGGTTTGCATAACCCCCTACTGGTATGCTCAACCCACCAAAATTAGCCCACATGTCATCTAATACCAGTCTAAAACTTGTGGAAACACATTATTGCTCTTATTAAAACCATAACAAAATACAGCTGAGCAGTGTGTGTTAGGTGGTAGGGTGACCCAGAGGTAATACAATCTGTGTTATGGAATTTCTAGCCCTAATTTTAAACATCTGGTTTTGATAGGACAATAAATGTGATAATGTACATTAAAATGCCAGCGTCCAAGTAACATGACCCTTCTACCTAACTAAAGCAGCACTTGTGCTTCAAATCATATAAATGATACATACAAAAATGACTACTTATCCACCTCCAATAGGACACGAATATTCAGCTGTGATTTTTTTTTCCCCAGAAGTGGGAATAAGTTTTCAATGAACCATTTACACCCTCTTGTCTGGTCCCCCTTGTGACCAGCTGCATGAGTTTATGAGGCAGCTGGGTAAGATTAAGGAAGTAGGTCTGTGTTTGTGGAAAAGACCAAAGCTAACTGGACCAGAGAGAAGACTGAACCCCTGACCTTGGTCTTATTGATACCATGCCATGTTCCATTCAACTGAGCTAACCAGCCAAAGGCAAAAGAACAGGTTGAGATCAATCTGATAACTTCTATGACACCTTGCAAACGCTATGCCCCAGAGCATTTCTTCAAATGGGGCGTTAATAATTTTATCCCAAGATAGGTAAATGGAGGCACAGGGTCCTCAAATGACCATGACTTTAAAACATAAAGTGATTCAGTCATGGAAGCGATCCTAGAATCTTGAAGTTAAGAATGAAAACTCTTTACAATTTGTCACTTGGAGTCAGATTTGGCTCTAGCAAAATGCTACCTAATCCAGAACAATGTGCCCAGATTTCACACACACACACCCTTGGAGCTTAAGGAGTGAGGGTGACCATTGACAGAATAATCAACAGTAAGGGGAGTTTTTTGGGGGGGAAGAAGAAGAATGTCAGATGGGACGTGTAGAAATTGAATGAAGAATTGGGGTATAACCACATTTCAAAATGGAAGGAGGCATTATCATCTCCCTATGGAAGTGTCTGGGATCTGGCTAGAAATTACCTAGAGACCAAAAATTTATTTTTGAATGTGCGCTATCATTAGTTCTGAGACACACACATACACATACTTTTTTAAAAAATTCTCCCTGTGGCCTGGGATTAGAAATTTTTTCTGATAGTCTTTGTCAGACAGGGACAAATTACTGGGGAGATGGAGTTTGTCTTCCATTTCCAGCTGCCATTATTGTCCTTACTTTGCCCAACCCCAGACAAGTGAACATCTTGCACCAATGTTACTCAGGACCTCAGCCCTTTGTCAAAAAGAAGAATGTGTTCAAAGCAGGTCCAAAATATCAGGAATCTTGAAAAATGACCCACACCCCTGTTTCCTCCTGACATGCGAAGCTTCATGAGTCAGGTGAAAGGTATTTGAGGGAGCTGGCCTGGGGGGGATTTGGGAGGGGGGAGTGAGGGGGAAAAAAAAGCATTCTGTCTCAGTATGAGCCAAACCCCAAACCTTTTCAAAGGCGTGAAAACATTCAGGCCACTTCAATTTGTTTTTTTTTTCTTCCCTTTTTTTTTTTTCCAGGGCCTCTCTCCTTCCTGGTTCTGGCCAGCCCCACACAGAAGTCTTGCGACATGAGCCATTTCCACGGAATTTCAGATCCTGCCAAAAGCAGGAGGGATCGGAAATTTCGTGAGAATGGTTATTCTTAGGAGATTTCCATCCCAGATTCTTAACCAGTGTGGCTCAGATAAGCATCCAAAAGCCAGTGCCAAACCTTCCCAGATCCCCAGTGCACTTCTTTTCATTCAATTCAGCATACAAAGGTTTTAAAGGAACAGGGAATTCGGTGTCTGGTGGAAAATTTGTTTTCTTCATGCCTGTCCCAGGGCCCACCATCTATTTAGAGAGAAGTTTGGGATTTGGTTTGGGACACAAACATCAGGTTTGCGTCCTCAACAACATGTTCATTTTTGTCAGCAAGGACATGTTTATAGCCCCCGAATCAAAACAACCTGGCCGCAAAACTTTGCTTTTCAAAAATATTTTTGTTGCTCTGTTGCTTTTCAGCAAATATCCAGCATGAAAGTGGTATCCTGTTGACATGTTTGATCCATGTGTAACTGCTTCAAGACCTCTATGAAATTTAATGTCCTCTTTGCATTTGAGAGAAGTCAATGAACTATAGACCTCAATGAGGGTGGCTTTTTTTGTTTAATTCTTAATTGTTTTCCCTGCATCTAGCCTACCCCACTCTCCAACCCACTCTTTGCACAGGTGTAAAACTGAGTTAATATTTCTAAGGCACAGTTCAGCCCATGTAATTCCCCTGTCCAAGAAATTTCTATGATTCCCTGTTGCTTTTTGAATTAAATACCGACTTGTCTTGTTGTCATGTAAAGCCTTTCACGATCCATCTCCAGCCTGTATTTTAGTCAGAATACACATTATTCTTTCTTGTACATTCTGTCTTACAGTGAAATTGGCGTACTTGGGATCCCATCTACATTACATTTAGTCTCAGGTCTCCAAGCTTTTTCATAGCCTTTCTCCCAAGCTAGAGCATTCTCCCTCCTCACCTCTGGCCCCTAAAACCACTAACTCTCAATATGACTCAGAACAAGTGCTCCCTCTTACAAGAAGTCTTCTGGGCTTCTCCCAGGTCCTAGTGAACCCAGTCGAAACTACTCTGTATTTAGGGTGAATCTATTTTGAATTTACCTATATGAGTATATGTTGCTCCTGGAAGGCAGGAACTGTTTCATTTTTGTATGTGTGTGTATATGTGTAAATACATGCACATATATATGTATAAGTATATATATGTGTGTGTGTGTGTGTGTGTGTGTGTGTGTATATATATATATCTTTTGCCTAGTACAATGCCTGCCATATGTAGTAAAGGATTAATAAATACCTTTTGAGTTGAATTGAATAGAATTAAATTGATTTGGGGGGGGTCAGTCTGAATTAATGAAAAATCTGAGAGTATTCTTTTCCCAAAGAAATTATTACTGTCAACTATGTATAGTGAAACAGTAGATAGAATACTAAGCCTGGAGGCAGGAAGATTCATCTTCCTGAGTTCAAATCTGGTTTTAGACACTTACTAGCTGTGTGACCCTGGACAAATTGTTTAACTTTTTGCCTGGGTTTCCTCATCTGCAAAATGAGCTGGAGAAGGGAATGGCAAACCACTCCAATATCTTTGCCAAGAAAACCCCAAATAAGGTTATGGAGAGTCAGACATGACTAAAAAACAACTAAACAACAATATGTACAGTAACTCAAACTAGGCTAATAAATACTTGCAAGTATAGCTTACCCTGGACTTGAATTAATAAAGAATATTTTTGTTATTTTATTCTATAAATTATTTAATATAAATTTATGTTAGAAGCATACTTTTTTAAGGTCTTTGATATCATTGATATAGGCATTCCTTTTAACAGATCACTTCTCACCCATGCTTTCATTCCCTGGTACATTTTGTTTAATCAATTATTATGGCCAAAGAACTCATCACCAAGAAGGCAGAGCCACGTGGCAGAGTACAGGCAGGGACTCACTTGAGCTCTCCCCCAAACCTCTCCAAATACCTTTTAAAATGACTGAACAAATTATAGAGTAGCAGAACCTACAAAAAGATGGGGTGAAACAAATTTCCAGCTCAAGACAACTTGGAAGGTCAGCAGCAAAGGTCTGTGTCATCAGGCTGGAAGGAGAGTGCGGTTCAGTGCATGCCATGCCAGGGCAGACTGGGTCCCAGCAAAGCTCGAGCAGGCCTCAGGGTGAGTGAATCAGTAGCAGCAGAAGTAGCAGCCATGGCTGCTTCTTGAGCTCTCAGCCCACAGAAAGCAAAGGGGTCAAACAACTGGTCAGAAGGAGATTACAGAGGTCTTTTTGCTGTCACTAAGGCAGGACTCTATTGCTTTGCCCAGACTCAGATCCAGGTCCTGGGTGGCAGTCCCAGGGTGAGGAGGAACACTAGCATAGCAGAGCTTGCAACGACAGTGGAGGGGAATCCTCCTCACAGTTCCAGAGCAGAAAAAGAGTGCTTGTGGTCTCTCACAGATCAGAGCACAGGCCAGGAGAGTAATAAACACCTCTCCTTAGATCATATCACCTTGGAAGAACTGAAAACTTATGGGTCCCTAGAAGTATCTCTGAAAACAGCTGCACAAAACCCCTGAAGCTTCAGACAGTGTACCCTCCACCCTGAAAGCAGAGCCCTACTTTAACAAAGACTTAAAAGTTAACCAATAATTTGGGAAAATGAGCAAACAGCAGAACTCATCACCAAGTGAAAAGCCTATTGGAGATGGAATATCTCCATACATCAATAGATTGGCCTTTGGAAAGCAGAGCTAGTCTGTTACCCAATTTGCCCTGAAAGGATATGAACAGCATGGCTGAACTAGCCATAGTTTATGAATCAAGAAAACTATTTAACTCCTTAAAGTCCATTGCCACTATAAGCTTACTTTGACTAATCAAAGAACTTATTTCTTCCCCTCCTTTGTCTCCATTGCCACTTTTAACACAATTTTCATTCTTCCTCCCCAATCTTTATGCCAATTATATTCTTCTCCCCATTCCTATATTTCCCTTACAAGTATTTATTAATCTTCTACTATGTGCCAGGCACTTTTCTAAATGCAGATGTAATGTGATTCTTTGCTGTTGAGTAATTTTGCTTAATGTCTTTATTCTTTTTCTAGAGGAGCACCATGTCTACACAGGTCTGTAAATGGCACCTAACAGCACACTGCTATTAACAATTAGTTATTTAATACAGACAATTTTTGATTATCTGCAATCTGTTAACAGCACCTGCTCAAGCTCCTTTGCATGGTGTAATGGAAAAGAGATCTAAGTTCAGAAGATAGAGGGCCTGGGCTCAAGTCTCTTTAACTACTCTTCCCCCCATTCTTTCATCTAGAAAATAAGAGGTTTGGATTGGATAACCTCTAGGTTTCCCCCAGCTCTAAACCTAAGAAAGCCATCACTTATGTGCTAATATATTTATTGTTTTTGTTTGTTTGTTTGTCCTTCATTCAAGAAGGACCGATGATGTCGCAAGGGTGATGTCTTGACTAGGGAGTGAATTGGATTTAAGTGGGGCAGAGTTGCACAGTCTCTAGTCATCAAAGGCCAGTGGTGAGACAAAGGTCAAGACGATTGGTGATGACCCCACTTGCTTTATGTACATATTAGCTTCCTCTCTTCTTTGTGTTTAACCAACAGGGAAGATTTTTTAAATACACACACACTTATCTCCTCTACTTATGTCTTTGCATCTGTTTGAGATGTCATTTTGTCTTTGTACTAAGCAGTCATCCAGGGAAATCACACAACTTTGCAGCACCTCCAGAGATAGGCTTTTGAGGTGCAAGTACACATGTGGATTACGTAATAAAGTTCCCAATTTAAATTTGGACCCACATTGCAAAATCAAGAATGATTCCTTATTTCACCCCTATTTGAGGACTCTCCTTATTTCTGGCACCTCTATTAAGGCAGATAGCTTGAGAGTTGATTATCAGTGTTTGGCAATGATAGACATTATAGTGGAGGGGATATGTGGCTTGATAACCCAGTAGAGCCCTGGGCTAAGAGTCAGCTTAGACCTGAGATCAAATCCTGCCTTAGGCACAAATCTCTCTCAGCCTCAATTTCTTCACCTGTAAAAGAGAGATATTAGCACCTACCTCATAGGACTCATGAGAATCAAGTGAGATAATAGATGTAAAGTGTTTTTGTGAGTGCGATCTAAATTTCAGCTATCATTATAATGATGGAGATGCTGTAACAGATGTCACTGCCTCTAGGAAGTTCACCATATTTGTTTCTCTTTGCCATTATTTCTAATTTTTCATAACATATAGCACACTTAACTATTTGTGGGATGACGTGTGAAATAAATGATAAATGCTCCCTCAAGTCCCTTCTAGCTCTTCTGCTCAGTGAATTCATGGTTTATAAAACATAGTTCTCAAGGGTTTTTTTTCCCATAGTGCTGACAAGCTTTACTGTAGCTGATTAGTATGTACTTTGGAAAATATCGGCCATAAAACTCGGGGAGTGATTACTGTATAAGTAAAATCCTTTAGAAAAGATTGTTTTCATTATCTAGACTCTCAGAACAAATGTCAATGAGCTGACTGCTTTGAAGAAAGAGCTTTCAGCCTAACTATGAAAGATGTTCTCTTTCTTATGAATGCTACGTGGTTTCAGATTAAAGTACAAGTTACTGATGGAACAGGCATCTTAAAGAAAACAAACAAAAGTTTAACACTCCTTTCCCCCAATGCATGCTATAGGGTACATTTGGGTGCCATCTTTATTCTTCCTCCATACTGTTGTCAGCAAAACAGAATAAATTATTTTTTAGCTGAATTGAGTTAACTCTATTGAATTTTACATAAAGGTATGCCTAGCAAATAATGGAGTAACTCAATGTCTATTTTCTGTTCATATGTGTGTTACTCCTCACATGCAAGAATCTGCCTATTTGAATTGATGTAGACCCTTCCCCAGGATGATATATATACATATGTATATATACACACAATAGATAGATAATTGTTCAAAATTTACTTAACCAGTATGTTTAAAATAAAGTTAATAGAAATACACTCTAAAGTTACTTCTAACTTGACTTAAGGAGAATAAACAGAGATGAACTTATCAGAAAGTGATTATGAGACATTCAGAATTTAAGAACTTTGCTTCATATTGATAATTTTAAAGGTCAAAAAAAGCAATTAAATTAGTTTTCATTTGCATAGGGGTCTCTTGATTTTCTTTAAATTAAGTCAGAGCTAATGGCTCTAATGATAAAGACAGTCTTAAATATTTCTCTATGCTGAATAGGGTCTGTCTAGCCATTTCTGATAGATAATTATGTGCCAGGAACCCTAACATAGAAACTAAAGAACTGCCTTTCAGAGTTAGGAAGACCAGACCTGGGTTCCTTTCTGCCTTTTACACATACAGGCTATATGGGTAAGTTACTTAACCTCTTAATGAGCAATTGTCTAAGTTTATAAGTTTTAGAGATGCCAATTTACATTAGTAGACAACACTCCTTGTGAGGAAATGCTTGTGCTGGTGAAATCACAAGACTATGAAAAAATAATGGAGCAGAGCGTGGCTTAGGACAGGGAGCTATAGATGCAAAGGTGTTCCCATCATTGTTAAAAGCCTACTGACTAGCACCATAAATCCTTTCAGCCACATGATATCTAATGGCTTTTTCAAAGACATATTTACTTTATGAATAGAGCAAGAACATTCATACAAACATTTCCCCTAATAACTCAAAACTTACCTCAATTCTTACCATTGGTCTCCCCAAGTTCACATACAAAGTCAGCATCTCTCTTTCGAACCTTTCTGTTGAATGAGCTCGTTTCAGTTACTGCTGGTCTGAGGTCTGAAAGGCTGTTCTTTGATTCTTAGGGAACATTTCTTAACAATTAGTTATCTAAAAATAGAATGGGCTCCAGTGGAAGGTGGAACACTCTACCTCGAGCAAGGTCTTTAAGCAAAGGCTGACCAATTGTCAGGTACGGATGGGGACTATACTAGATGGTCCCTAAAATCTCTTCTGACTCTGAGATTTTATGCTTGTGTTTGTTATTGTCATTGTTGTTGTTCAGTTGTTTCAATCATGTCTGACTCTTCATAACCTCATTTCAGATTTTCTTGGCAAATATCCCGGAGTGGTTTACCATTTCCTTCTCCAGCTTATTTTACAGATGGGGAAACTGAGGCAAACAGGGTTAAGTAACTTGCCCAGGGTTACACAGCTATTAAGTATCTGAGGCTAGATTTGAACTCAGGAAAATGAATCTTCCTGACTCCAGGCCCAGCATGCTAACCACTGCACCAAATCATCTCTAAAAACAAGATACTGGGTGTAGCTAGGTGACATAGTGGATAGACCACTGGCCCTGGAGTCAGGAGGACCTGAGTTCAAATCCAGCCTCAGACACGTGACACTGACTAGCTGTGTGACCCTAAGCAAGTCACTTAACCCCATTGCCTAGCCAAAAAACAAAAACAAAACAAAAAAACAAGATATTCCACATCCTCCCTTAAAGACACAGCTCTCAAAATAAAATGAAAATGAAAATTATCAGAATAACTTCCAGGTGGCAAAGAAAATATACCCATACTAGTTGGCACAGTAGATAGACTGCTTGGCTTTCACTCAGAAAGACCTGAGTTCATATCTTATCTCAGAAACTTCTTAGCGAGGTGGCACAGTGGATAGAACACTAGGCCTGGATTTCAGGAAGACATGAGTTCAGATCCAGTCACAGCTACTTACTAGCTATGTGACCCTAGGCAAGTCACTTAACCTCTGTTTGTTTCAGTTTCCTTATATGTAAAATGGGGATGATAATGATACCACCTGTCTTCCAAAGTTGTTGTGAGGAACAAATGAGACAATAATTGTAAAGTGCTTGGCACCGTGAATGGCACATAGCAAGCATTATATAAACATTAGCTATTACTATCAATATATAAATTTATTATAAAATCATAATATATACCATGTCACATATTAAATTTAGTAATTATAATTTATGATAATGATATTATTAATAAATATTTACTAAATTTATTAAACATCTACTGTGCTCTAAGCACTGTGCTTTACTATTGTGTGACATTAGGCAAGTAAATCTGTCTTGGTTTCAGTTTCTTCATCTTTAAAAGAGAAAGTTGAACTCAGGACTCTAAGGTCTCTTTCAGCCCAAAATCATGTGTGCTATGGCCAATTTGTGCTTACAAAATGACAGATTCTCAAATGTGGAGGCCACCTAGGGGCTGTCCAATCCAACCCCCCCCCCGAATAAGAATACTCTCTACACCTAATCCTGTAAGTGGTCATCTGTCTGGCCTAGAGAGAAGGCAATCCTCTGTCTCCTGAGGTAACCCATTCTCCTCTTGGATAACTCTCTTTGGTAAGTTTTTCCTTCCATCAGACTTAAGTCTGTGTTCCTGCACAGTAAGGAGGTGACATGGTCAGATTGGTGTTTTTGAACAAGGCACAGATTAGTCAGTGACTTCTCAAATTTGCCATTAAAACCCACACAACGTCTATAACTTTATACTGCAAGTGAATATGGATATTGCCACAAAACAAACAAACCACAAGCTTGAGCCCAGTTGCCCTTTTACAAAGGCATAGAAGGAGCCAAACTAGCTCAAATTCAATAGCTTCTAAGCCTCACACTGATGACAGCAATGACTAAGAATTACCATTGCTTTCTCCCAGTTTTGTTTTCCAGTTGAGAGGTACACCACTAGGTTTGCCATTTTTCCCCTGCTGGAAAGTGGCCTCATGTGTCTACATTTCCTTTTTTTTTTTTTTTTTGCAAATGGCTATTATAAAAAGCTTCATCACATTGGTGATGTGAGCTGAAACCGTTAGCGACTGAGGGCACACATCATGCCAGTGCACACCCCAATCCCAACAAGAGCTGAATTTCCATTTCCTAAGAGAACATGGAACAAGATGGTGTCAGTGTAAAAGCAGTCACAGGGACTTATAAAACAAGCTAAGCAGGCATGTCTTCCTTCTGTGGGGCTTCAAAGGGCCCCTGAAAACCACCTAAAAGCCAAAGCAGAGTAGGGGAAATTCTGGCCTCATTTTAATACATGTCAAGGGAAGTAAAAACAGAGTGCAAATTTCCCCTTAGAGCACAGGGATATACAGTTATTTATAGTTGTTGTTGTTGGGGGGGGGGGGTTTGAATAGTTAAAATGCATAGGTCTTACAACTTGCCAAGCAGGCCTTGTAATACCTGAGGACAAGTAAAGGGAGTCATGAGGTAGGGCTGGAAAAGGGTGTTTCTTATGATAACAGGGGAAGAAAACTGCAATATTTTACCTGAGGGTCTAGAATTCAAATTAATGTTTTTTCTAAGCATTTGATTTTTTTTAACCTAGGTTCTGCAGTGGTCATGTTTATAAGGAACATTTTTTTTTCAGAATCTTCACATATATTCTCTCCAATGTTTATAAAATACAGCAAAGCCTCTCCAAATCTCACTAGCTGAATCACAGAATCACAGGACCTTAAAGTTGGAAGGGACTTCAGCCATCTTACCTCAACAGGGAATCTCCCTACAGCACCACTAACTAGCACTCATCCACTTAAACATCCTTAATAATAAAAACAAGGCCATGATGTTTTTGTTTTGAAAGAGTATAATCATTGGATCATAGATTTAGAGATAAAAAGGAGATTGAGTCCAGCTTTTTCATTTTACAGATGAGGAAACTGAGGCCAAGAGTATTTAAGTGACTTGACCAAGGTAACAGAGCTAGAAAGTATCTGAGGCAGGATTTAGACCAGCTAGGTGGTGCAGCAGATAGAGCGCTGAGCCTGGAGTCAGGAAGACCTGAGTTCAAATCCAGCCTTAGACACTTATTAGCTGTGTGACCCTAGGCATGTCACTTAAGCCTGTTTGCCTCAGTTGGCTCATCTGTAAAATGAGCTGGCGAAGGAAATGGCAAACCACTCCAGTATCTTTGCCAAGTAAAAGTCAGACATGACTGAAATGATTGAACAATATTCTGAATCCATATCTAATGTTCTACCCATTATATCACATTGAAATAGAGCAATGGGAAATAGGGGAAAGGGCTTTGGATTTGGAGCCAAATCCCATCCTGCCACCTCTCTGTCCTTGGGCAAATCTTTCCATCTCTGGGCCTTGGTTTTCCCAAGCTTTGTTTAGTGACCCCTATTTCATAAGTAAAGCAGAATACCTTCTCAAAAGAAATTCCCAACGAGTGAGGTTCCAATTAATGAAACTTTGCTGTGACTAAATTGTGAACCCAGAGGAGAAAACCTTCACCTATTCTATCATCCTTCAATGCAAGTAATAGAATCTCAGAGTTGTAAAGAAGGGACCTCGGAGATTGTGTAGTCCAACATATGACTTGAACAAAAATCTCTCTGCAACATAATCAATAAGGGGCCATCCAGCTCTTACTTAAAGATCTCCAGTGAAGGGAACCTACTACCTTCCAATTTTTTTAGATTTATTTAATTTCCTTTAGAATTTATTACATGTTGTTTTTCAAAAATTATTCTGAAGCCCTCACAAGGAAAAGACTAAGAACAAATAAAAGGCCAATAGGATAAGAATACCATCTGAGTCATCTTCCTTTGGTTTCTGCTTCCCCTCGCTGGTATTACTTTCTTCTCCCTCTCACTAGCCTCTCTTCTATGCTAACTTGACTAGCCAGCCCCTGGAGCCAACGATACTTTATTTTTTTTCTTTTTACTATAATGTCCTTGTTTCATAACTTGTTCCATATGTTTGTCATCCTTTATGAAGTAGCTCCACATTGGTTTCTCCAGTCTAATGCTTGAATCGTGACATCTGTTTTTTCCTATTCTTTTGTGATTTATTTTGGTGTCTGCATGAACTTGCTCTATGATGGTCAAAGGAATTTGCTTCAATTCATTCTTCCCGTAAGCTTTCCTTGTGCCTCTCAGTGTAATCCAACTACTCCTACAAAGTCAAGTGGGCAAATACATGTGGTGCCGGGCCACAAGAGTTTCCAGGATTGCAGGCCACTGCTATCCTAATACCATTCCTCTCCACCCCAATTTTATTCCCTAAAGGGGGAGGGGAATCAAAATTTCTCCACAGGCTCTGAAGCAAATTTTGGATTATTTTCTAGGTGTAGTACAGTCTGCTATTTTGATATGACCATCACAGATATGCAGATTTTACACAGATCATCTCACTGTATCCTCACAATAAGGGTGAATCCAGGGTTCATGCCATGAAGTGTCTGAGACATGATAATAGTTCATCCATCCTAGTATTCTATATTTAACTGTGATGGTTAAAATTTGTTTCTTTAGAAAACTTATATAAGTTTTTTTCTGAAGCATTTATCAAGTGTCTGTTATATGCCAGGCACTGGGCTAAATACTAGATAAATCTCTATCCCAACAACCTCAAAAAGGTGGAAATCTCCTGTCTTCTAGCACCACCCTCTAACTTCTTTTAATAATCTATTTTGGATTAATTATCTGTGATTTCACCTGTTTGTTCTTGATTCTATATCTGTCTGCCTTATGCTACCCCTTCAGGCACTTAGTACTGTAAGTTTACTATATAAAGTAGCATTTGTTTTATTTATTCTAAAAACTACCCTTTTCCAAATCTGAGGTACCCTCTCTTTCCAGTATCCTGAGCTTTCATTAAACCACTTCATGACTTTATTGACTTTGTATATATGATGCCTTTCTCCCTACCTTTGGATTTCAGGACTGAAGAGTCTGTTTTTTCCAGTCTATCCTTACATGGAAGCTACTTTTTGATAAGTTTAGTTGCCCTTTTCTTGACCTTATTCTATCCTATCTTTCTTGAAAGGGTGGTAACTTGAATTATTTACCTATTCCACATGTAGACATTCAGTAGTTATAAAAAAGGACAAAATGTTTTCTTCTTTTTTTTTCCCACTACTACCCTAACCAACAATGTCTAGGCTTTTTTGTTCCTTGCTCTCAAAGAAGAGCATAAAATGATTCCTAAACTCCATTCCTTAGCCATAAGTGAGAGTGTAGAAGCCATCAACTTATAATTTAATTTGCATTATTTTTGGTACCTTAGATTTGCCAATGTTGGGACTTTGCTCCTTGATACTCTTTTATTCTTTTAACATAAGAGTGGGGTGATGGATCTACCCAATCCCTCCTAAAGTAAGTGATAAGATGCCCAATCAATCTCTTCATTCACAAGCCTTAGAATAAGTATAAAAAGGACTTCAAACTGGAATGACTTCCACAAAATACTCCTGTTCGGATAGGCCAAGTAGTATGGGCTATGCCTCAGGGAGTGTCTATAAATTATCAAGTGAATTCCAGAAATTGAAGCAAGTACATCATCCCAGCACACCTTCTAAGGAACCAATGTCAGAATGAACTGTGGCTGAAAAGAAAAATCTTGAAGAGGGTCATTGACTCTAACAGCATGTAGGAGCAGAAAACCTAGGCTAAAGAAATTCCTAAGAAAAGGCCAGCTCTTTGTCCAATTTTCACTCCCAGAATCTACCATAGATATTAAGATATAATCTGCTGTTTTGTTACACATTTCTCATAAACTGAATTTTTCTTCAACCACAAAGATGGCAGAGGTTAACAAATAATGGCACTTTAAGGTTTCTAAAGCACTTCACAAACATCTTCAACAACCCTAAGAATCAGGTGCTGTTATTATCCTTAATCTACAGATAAGGATAGAAATGTTAAGTGACTTGCCCAGGGTCACATAGCTAGTAAGTTGCATGAAGTCAGATTTTAACTCAAATCTTCCTGATTCCAGGTTCAGGACTCTATCTATTATGCCACCTAGCTGACTCAGTCTTAAGGTTGATATGTATAAAGTAAATCACAGAGCCCAACCTCTACCTAGAAGTTAAGAATCTTCCCAGCTAGGGGCTTACAGCTATTATGACTAGAATTCATAACTTTTCATCTAAAACAAAATCCCTAAAGCTCAAGAGGATATCAAGTATATACTGGGAACCATTATACTGCCCCTGGGCTTAAAACAAGCTAATTATTGTAGCAGCTTGTAGCAATGATAAGGAAATCAGTCAACAAGCATTTATCAGGCACCTGCTATATGCCAAGCTCTATGCTAGAGGCTAGGGTTATAGAAAATAAAATGAGATAGTTCCTTCTCTCAAGGAGATTACATTCTATTAGGAGAAGTACTGATGCCTCAACCACACATTGAATCAGCTGAGCCCAGGACTAGTTATCTTCAGAGGTGGATTGCCTTCCTCACCAGTCCAGGCAAGAGTCCTGGATCACCTGTGCTACAGAGACAAACAGATTTCCTAGCAGAGACCCTTGCTTTCTCAAAGAAATTGTGGACTGCACCAATCTCCTACAGTCTAAATCAAATGAAAGAAAACTCTAAAGACTTAACTTTAGTTATTCATTCCAAAGTGCCAAAATGGAAACCCAAGAAAATCATGAGGGTAGGCCTTCCCTTGGTTCCATGATCCCATCTGAATAATAACCACAATGGTGCTGGATTTGCTCCCAATCCTCCAGAACAAAAACAAATGAAAAAGAATTGCAAGAGTGAAAAAGTACTAGGAATTAAACCAGAACTAAATTCAAATCCTGGCTCTATGACTTACTAACACTGTGACCGTGGCTGAGTGATTTCTCATCTCAGCTCTATTTCTTCAACTATAAAATGAGGGAATTGAACTCAGGTCCCTTCTAATTCCAAAATCCTATGGAAAACTCTGAATCTATCTTGTTCAGTCATTGTCACTAAGAAGGGATCTAAGGAAATGGACCCAGGTCAAGGTTCTGATAGCCCTTCTCACTGGTTTCCCAACAGAGACACTCCTCGCATCTTTACAAGATTATGGTAGCATGACTCCCCTCTCTTACATGGCCAAGATCCTCCCAGTAGACACTCTGCTTCTGCTGCTAAGGCAAATGTGAATGCAGCACTGCCTCTTCCTCCAGTAGCTGGGTTATTGCTGGTAGACAGTCATAGGATCTTAGAATGAGAATACCTCAGAGGCTATCTAGAGGAAGCCAAGAATCTCATCTATAATATATAGCCTTTTTTGAAGACCTCCAGTGAGGGGAATCCCACTATCCCTCCAAGCAACCCATTATCCTTTGGGATAGCTATAATACTTAAAGGAAGCTTGTATCTTTATAATAATAGATGACATTTATATAGTATCTATTACATGCCAGGCACTGTGCTAAGCATAGATTTAAACAGATTTTTCTTCTCTGTATCACAAACTATCAAAATTCCACTTACCTTGAGCATTGGTACTGTTCCTTATTTCATATTCCCCTCCTCCTCAACATTTATTTTTTTTAAAAAACTTGTATTGTTTTCCTTGGCTTTCCTAGCTAGCCATTCACTCTAAACTTTGCTACTATAGATACGTTCCTTCCAGGACCATGCCACACTTTATGATACATCTTCCGTTATCTCACCTTGCTCTCACTTCCTATGTGCATGTTTCTTTTAGAAATCTCAGTTTACTTATGAATTCCCTGTGCATCCACATTCATCTCTAGCAACACTCTTTTTTCTTCTGCTCAGAGTTGTTTCTTTTGTGCTGATGCAACCAAAGTGCAGAGTGGATGCCCCTACTACCTATGACCAAGCTCCAGTTACTAAATCTGTACTCCAGTACAGATATGTACTCCAGGTGGCCACTAACCTCCCCAGGTGCCTTATTTAAGCTACTGAAATCTTATAATAAAGCTCATATTCACTGTGTAGGCATTTATTATATATGCAATTAAATCCATTTGTTTTCCCATTTTATTACCTGTAAAAATTCCCTATTATCTGAAAATATGGAGTATTGAACTCTATTTCTTCAAATCACCTCCATGTAACCATTGAGAAAGAGACTCCAATAGCATGTATAGCCCAAATATATCTTAGGGACTGCTTTCACTTCTCTTGTTATGTGCCCTCCCCCCACCCAGGAAACCTGGAAAAATATAAGCATAGCATTTCAAATAAGCCAAGGTTGACTACCCACTTTGTTATCATGCCATTCCCAAGATTATAAGATAAAGTTTTAGGAAAAGGAAGAAGATAAAACAGAATCCTTCAAACAAGTGCCCATTAGTCCCAACAATCTATGTAAATCTGCAGAGTTACTTCTGTTTTATTTTGTTTAGTCATTTTTCAGTCATGTCTAACTGTGACCCCTTTTGGGCTTTTCTTGGCAGAGATACTGGAGAGGTTTGACATTTCCTTCTCCAGTTCATTTTACAGATGAAGCAACTGAGGCAAACAGGGTTAAGTGACTTGCCCAGGGTCACACTGCTAGTAAGAGGACAGATTTGAACTCAGGAAGATGAGTCTTCCTGATCCCAGACTTCGTGTTCTATCCATTGCGGCACCTAGCTGATCTCTGGTCTATTACATTCGATTAGAATATAAGCTCCTCATATAGGCAGGGATAATTTAGGTCTTTTGCATTTGTATCCCCAGTTCTTACCTGAGTGACTGGCAATTAGTAAAAGCTTTTAATAAATGATTGGACCCAGGTTTTTGTGACTCTAGGTCTAGCACTCCAACCACAATGACATCTAACAAGCAGAAAGGTATGGGCGTGGCAGAGGTGGGGAAGGTGGGAGGAGGGAGACTTTCAAGAGACTTTAAAGGCAAAACTTTAAATATTCAATATCCTAATTTACTGGATGCTAGAGAAATTTGAGGGGGAAAAGAGAATTTAAGGTGGGATTGTGCAGCCAGTTTTCCAGCACATGTTTTCTCTCTAATCAGTTCTACTCGAGATAACTTTACAAACTTTTCTTGATTTGTTGACCTGTAAACCTTAAGACAGAATTTTCCTTGTGACATGAGGGCTCAGTTATACTTGGGAGGATTTTTTACCTCTCTGGTTCACTATTTTCACACAGAAAATGTGGAGACCACATCATATGACATCACCCAATGTGTTATCAACTCCCTTCTAAGAACACAATTTAAAAATTCAAAAAATAAAGTGTTTATTTATAGATAAAAGAAAATAAAGATAACTCTTAAGAAGATGGTGCTAATTTGTTCTCTTTCATCATCTCTTTGCAACTCCCACAAGTGGTATAGGTGCCTCTCCCCGAGAGAAAACCTGTCTCTGTCCTAATCCCCACCTTATTATGAAGAGAAAGCTTCTAAGTTTGTCTCAGAAACAGAGTTCAAATGAAATGTCAGGCTACACATGGTACTCTACTCCAAAGTCCCTCCTTGGCATGATGGTCACTACCACCATCAGCATCTAATTCTGACTTCACAGAAATTTTCCCAGGATTAAGGAACACATCCCATTCTTTTTATTGTCTAGTAGATCTCCACAATAGATACCACACTGGTATGTGTTTAACTCCAAAAATCAATATCTTCTTCCTTCTAGATACAATATCCCTTCCACTTAAGAAAACATAGGCACTATTGACTGTGTTTTTGAAGAAATGATGGTAATATTGTGAAAAGGTGAATATGTTGTTCTTGAATTTGTGATAGTCTAGTTTACCAAGGATCATCATTCATGTACTTAAGATTTTAGGAAAGATTTTCAAAAGTTCAGAGAAAACATTTATGGCCCTATTCACTAGAGATTCTAAAATGGAATGTCATCCAAGAAGGATAAGAGGATCTCATAAACAAATTTGATGGTGGAATTGTGAGTGATTGCAATGAGGAAGAAAAAAGGATTATCTAAACAAAATGATGAAGCCCTGTAAGGAGTTATTTGGTAAAACCAATAAATATAACATAGCAAACATTTATTAAAGGCCTGCTATTTACACAATACTGTGCTAGGCACTAAGGAAGATAAAAAGTTCAAATAAGACACAATCTCTGCTCTCAAGGACCTTATTGTAAAACAGTTTACTTTCCTTATTTTCTTAAGGAATTTCCTCTGATTCAGTTTTCCTTTACACTCAAACCTCTGCCTTCACACTTGGGGACTTCAGTGTGGGCAAGTAGATCTCTTTAAAATGGTATTCCAAGTTTAGAGTAACAAGGAAGCATTTTAATCAGCTCTTTCTTCCTTCCCTCCAGTCATAGAAAATACCCCTACTACTTCCCTATCCCTTAATCTTATTTCCTCTTGCCTTTGGCAGAGTCTTGCTGTAACAGTTATCTGCTCTCTTTCATTTATTTTCAAACTTATCCCTAAACATACATACACACCACTTGCTTCTTCCCACAGAAGCCTATTTCTCCACAACTCCAAAAAGCCTTTCTTTACCCTCCTAAAGTTTTAGAAAATTGCCCGGATCCCTGAGAAGTTAAGGGATATGCCCCAGGTCACAAAGCCAATACCCATCATAGGCAAGGTTTTGTCCCAGCTACTATCCTATCTACTTTTCAGTTCCTTGCTTCTCACTCTCTCCTCAACTTTCCTTGAAACCAGAATTCCATACCTACCATTCTGTTGAAGCCTCTCTCAGTGAGGTCAAGAAGGGCCAAATCCAATGTCCTTTGTTTTTTAGTCTTCAATTTTTTTTAACTCTTTCAAGCTTTTGACACTGTTAACCACTCCCTCCTCCTTCGCATCTCTCCTCTCTTGACTGCAGAGATATCACATTGTCCTGGTTTTCCCATCCCATTAATCAATCAACAAGCATTTATTAAGTTCTTACAATATGCCAGGCATTGTTGTAGGCACTGAGGACACAAATGCAATGAGGGACTAGCCAAATGGAAGCCTTGTCCTCAGAGCACACTCAGCATCCTCTGCCTACTGCTATTGGGGGAAAACATCAGAATGGTAGCTGAAGCCTGTAGCATTAGAAAAATACCCCCAATCCCTCAAGGCTACCCCTAGAACCCTGAGGAGAGATAAAGCCAACTTTGCTCTGGGAACCAACTCATCAGTTGTTATGGGAATTGGGATAAGGAGCCTGGGAGTTTATAAAAGTTATACATAGTATGAAATAACCATTACTGTCAAGGGATATGTATTTTATGAGGGAGAAATAAAATGTGTGTGTGGGTGTTTGGGTATGAGTGTGGGTGTAGGTGTATATACATATATGTGTGTATACAGAATAAATATAAAGAGAATGCAAATAAGTACAATATCATTAAATACAAGGTAGTTAGGAAGGAAGATCACTGGAAGCTGTGGAGATCAGGAAAGGCTTCATGCAGAAAATAGTATTTCAGCTGCATCTCAGAGAAAGAGAGGGATTTGACCAACTGAAGCCTAGCAGGGAGTGTATTTCAGGATGGCAGATAGCCAGTGAACAAGCACAGAGATAGGAGATGGAATGCTATCTTTGAGAAATAGAAAAGAAAGGAAACTTGGCTGAATCCTGGCATGGAGGAAGGGGAGTAATTTGAATGAGGCTAGAAAGATAAGTTGGGGCTAGCTTGGAAAGAGCTTTAAAAGCCAAATAAAGGAGTTTGTGTTTTATCCTAGAGGCCATACTAATCACCTCTTTCTCCTTATGTCTTCTCTGGATCCTCTTACAACCCCTTAATGTGGGTGTTCCTTAGTCCTCTTCTCTTCTCTACTATATCCCTCAACAATCTCATTCCTTTCCATTGTTTCAACAACCATCCTTGCATAAGTGACTTCTATGGCTCTAATTCTGATCTCAGTCTCTTTTCTGAACTCCAGACCCACAGTTACAAGGGCCATGATGACTTTCCCACCTATATATTCCCTCATACCTCAAACTCAATATGTCTAAAACCAAGCTTTTGATCTTTCTAAACCTGCCTCCTTCTTTGACTGTCCCTTCCTGGAGTACCATCACTCATTTATGTAACCTTGGAGCTACTACTTTTCAACTCTCTCTCCCCTCCCCCACCCCTCATATCCAACCAACTGGTATATCCTATAGCTTCCATCTCCAGAATCTATATTTTGCTATATTCCCAATATCACTATCCTACTATAGACCCTCATTAGCAGACTAGTGCAATATTCCCCTAACAGGATTTGCTGCCTCTACTCTTTCTTCTCTTTGATTTGTCCTTCAGATCACTGCTAGAACGATCTCTTAGGCATAGATCTTAGTATGATAGCCCTTACTCTAAAACTCCTAAGTGGCTCTCTTCCAAATAAACTCTAAATTCTACCTTACTTTCAAGGACCCTCATAGGCCAGTGTCTCCTTGCCTCTTCTGTCATCTCAAATTGCTTTCCTTGACATATTCCATTCAAATCAAAAAAAGACAATTTTCTCCCCATCACCCAGAAACATAGCATCTCTAAGCCTTTGCTCATTCTGTCCTATCATTAAAATTCCACTTCCTGCAGGGAGCCTTCC
This sequence comes from Phascolarctos cinereus, assembly GCF_003287225.1. NCBI lineage: Eukaryota > Metazoa > Chordata > Mammalia > Diprotodontia > Phascolarctidae > Phascolarctos > Phascolarctos cinereus. The sequence continues at coordinate 365,580,544 of NW_027555958.1, forward strand.
CCAATATCTTGGTCAAGAATAACTACACTGCCCCTTCACCTTGTACCACAAATTTTCTTTTATGACTTTCAATTATAATTATTATATCATTTATCAGTTATTGTAATTATTGAATAGTTATTGTAACACATTTATTACTTATGCAGAGGAAGCCTGAACTTGGAAAAACTCATCTTCATGAGTTCAAATCCAGCCTCAGACACTTACTAGCTGTGTGACCTTGGGCAAGTCACTTAACCTTAAAACTTAACACTTAACCTCAGTTTTCTCATCTGTCAAATAAGGTGAAGAAGGAAATGGCGAACCATTCCAGTATCTTTTCCAAGAAAACTCCAAATGGGGTTATGAAGAGTTGGACATGACTGAAATGACTGAACAGCAATGTTATGAATCACAATTATCTCTGTTGGTGTCTTCTCCACTAGATCATAAATTTCAGGAAGGCTGAGACCAGGCATGTTCTGGAGCCTGCCCCTATGGATGGAAAGAACTGATTAAAAAATTTGCAGTCTGAGCATTTACATCTTAGAAATGGGCACATGCTACAAATGAGGACTTGACATATTGTTTCGACTATTTAGACTTTCAAAAGTGATGGAGAAAAAATGTTAATAATGTAACTTAAACTCAAAAGGCCAGTTGTTGAACATTTATCAGAATCCCTCTTGCTGGGCCCATGCCTTATTTAAGCTTTGTATCTCCCCAACTTTCTAACGCAGCATACAGTAGGTGCTTAATAGTCCAGCAATATTGTGTTGTTCGTTTAGTAATATCCCTACCTTTAACTAGGAAATCTCATATTAATAAGTCTGGAATTCTTTGCAAAGTACTTCTTGAATTCTTTTGAACTCAACTAATTGATTGATTGCATCCATAATTAAGATGTGTCATACTGCATAGGCTTCCCTGTTTTCCTTACTTGATCAATCTTTAAAAACATCTTGAGTCACCTTTAATTTTGCCAGGCTTCTGTGAGTTCCTCAGTGGATTTGTCTGCTGTTATTATCGAATAGCAAGGGTAGTTTAAGAACCCAGGGTTTGCCTCTATGTGCTACCACTTTTAAAGAAGCCATTTTCCTCAAGTTTCTAATGAAAAGTCTCCAAAACCCCTGCTGCCATTTGTTTGCTTTTTAATTTTTTTTGTTTCTTTCTCATTAATTTTAGCATTTTGTTGTAGCTCCTTTTCTAAAACTGATTAATGCTTCATTAGATGTTGTTTTTCCTCTGGCCCCAGAAGACTTAAATGAACTTATGCTCAGTAAATTTCAAAAAATCACAATATTTTCTAGCTGGAATATACTTCCGAATGATCTAACTTATGTGTTGATTTTTTAGATGAGGGAACTAAAGACCAGAGAGATTAGGTGACTTAACAAAGGTCACACAATTATTTAGTAGAAAAGTAGGGATATGATCCCTGGTCTTTTGATTCAGTAATCCAATGTTCCTTCTGAGGTAGTAGGCATCCTGTTCATCATTTATTTGATTTCTCTTTAATCATCATCATCATCATCATCAACACAATCAAGAGTGATGTATTTGGAATCAGAGGAAAAGGATTCAAATTCCAGCTGTGCTGCAATTATCTATGTGACATTGGACAGCTCATTAAACTTTTCTGTGCCTCAGTTGTCTTAACTATAAAATGAAAAGTTTGGATACAATGACCACTCAGGTCCCCTTAGCTCTAAATCCATGACCTTCATTTTTAATTGGTCTTTTGATTCCAATTGCTAGGAAACTTCCAATATGGAAATTCCCCCAATTTAATGCAACTTAGCAGATCATCCATAGTTTATAGTCTTAGAAAATTACTAGGAACAAAAAAACATTAGATTAGGTTTCCAGAGTCACAACGTTAGTATGTGTGAAAGACAGTACTTGAATTCTTCCTAACTCCCAGGCTTCCTCTTGATCTACTACACCATGAATAGGAATAGAGATAGAGATTGGACCCACAATTTCCCTGGTGTAAGGAGCTTCCAGTGGGGAATTTTCTTTACCAGTAAGTACAGGTCAGTAGGATCTTGACAAGCTTAGAGCCTTAGAGAACTGCCAAATGCACTGAAAGGTTAGTTGATGGTGGTACAACAAGTATATGTCAGAAGTGGGACTCCAACCAAATCTCCTTTGCTCTGAGGCTAGCTCTTTATCTACTAACCCATTCTGCCTTTCACCTTATTATTATGAACATGTAAATATAAGAACCTTCAAATATTCTTGTTGACAAAAATAAACTGCATCACCTCAACAGGTGTCACTAAATAAGTGTCACTGTGTTCTTGACCATGAAAGAAATTAGAAATCTGAGAAATCCACCTTTCCAGCAAACTGGAAAAATTCAATTATTTTGAGGGCCAATCACAAGGAAGGAAAGAGAGGGGGTTACATGACCAGCAAGATCACAAAAGAGTCCCTAATTCTCTAGCCCTCAAAAACAATGAGTTAGGAAGAGGGTCACTATTTATCTTGTGGGTGTGAACAATCAGGAGTATGTCTGTGTTTCTTGCTCTAGTCCAACAGCTGTCAGGTAAAGGCTTAATTCTAAGAGGGTAAGGAAACCAGTGTTTGCCCTTTGTGACTGAACAAGCAAAGCACAGATTGATAGCATATCAACTATCATCACAATGGTGCCAGGTAGATTTCTTTTTTTTTTCCATCACTCCAAAGGAGTACTTTGCTTCATCCAGAGAACCCTTCTGGGAATTGGGTCCTATCATTTGTGGGGGGTTTTTTTCTTGCAACACATTGATGCTACAGAGAGTGCATTCTTTCCGTTCCAAGAATCAATGAGTTTCATAGAATCATAGACCTAGAACGGAAATAGGTCTCAGAACCAATCTAGTCCAGCTCCTCATTTTAAAGATGTGAGAACTGATATCCAGAGTGGTTGAGTGTCTTACCCAAAGTCACCCCGTGGCCAATGGCAGGGATAGGATTCAAACCAATGTCCTCTCTCTCTAAATCCAGTACTCCTTCCACTTGACCATTCTGTTTCTAAAAGAACAGTGGGAAGACACACTGGAATCAATTGAATAATGCCCAGATATTTAAAATGTGCTTTAGCCTTCATTTCATGATCAATTACACATAGCTTACCTTCATTTCACAAAGGGCTAGGTTCAAAGGAACAAGAGTGCCAGTGCTGCAGAACTACAGAATATCAAAGCTGGATCATACAAGAGTAGAAAGAGAAGTGGTTCTGGAGCCAAAGGACCTAGGTTTAAATTCTGCCTCAGAAATGGTGTGACCTAGGCAAGTGTCTTAACTTCCCTTGGTCTTCATTTCCTCATAAAATGAGTTGGACTAGATGGGCTCCAAGGAGCCTTCTGGCTCTGGATCTATGATCCTGTAGTCTACCCAGTTCAGCTCATACCTGAACAAAAAATCTGTTCTGCAACACAGCTAAAAAGTAGTTATCCAGCAGTCCATTTCACTTTTGCAGAGTGCTAATTATTAGGACATTTTCCTGATACAAAGTCTAAATTTGTGTCTTTGTAAAAATGAGCTGGAGAAAGAAATGGCAAATCACTCTAGTACCTTTGCCAAGAAAACCCCAAAATGGGGTCACAAAGACTCAGACACGACTGAAACAACTAAACAGCAACAAAAACCTCCATTCAATGCTCCTAGTTCTGCTCTGAAAAGTGAAGCAAAACAAGTCAAATGCCTCTTCTATATAATAATCCTTCAATTACTCAAAAATAGCTATCACACCTTCTCCCCAGTCTTCTCTTCCTCTTGTTAACATCCCCAGTTCCTTCAACAGATCTTCATATAGTATTTTCTCAAGGTACTTCCCAATCCTGTTACTCTCCTCTGGATTCTCTCCAGCTTATTAATATTGTTGCCAAGAATGAAATTAACAATCCAGATATGATCTGACCAGGGCAAAGTTGAAAAAGATTGCCAAGTCCTGGATATGATGCCACTCTAAATGTTACCCAAAGTTGCCTTCACTTTTTCTGACTGCCAAATCATGCTGATGACTCATATGGGATTGCAGTCCACTAAAACTGCCAGATCTTTTAACAGATGAAGTAGTATCTATCCATGACTCCCCCATCTTGTACTTGTGAAATCAGCTTCATTTTTTAAAAATGGAACAAAGTATGAGATTTTATACTTGTTTCCATTAAATTTCATTTTATTGACTACTGAGTTACATGACCTGCAAGATGGCCAAAGAGTCTCTAACTCTCTAACCCTTAAAAACAATGAATTATGCATGAGATATAGAGAAAGCGTGGCTGAATATGTGGTCAAAGAAAAGAGAACTCTCTCGGGACAAAGTCCTTATGAATTAACACTGAAAATCTTTAACTCAGTACCCATATTTCATCAGCATCAATGCCCCATAACAGGGACATAAGCAGATTTACAAGCTCATGGCCAGTGTCCATCAAGTGATGCTTTCCTCACTAACCCACCCACTGCAGAGAATCTGTCAACACATCTTACCCCAACCCAGATATTGACTCTGTTCAGCCACACAAGGAGGAATAATGGGCTGAAAATATGATGGTTACTGACTGAGAGTGGTCCTAGATTAGAAACCTCTAAGGCTACAAAAATTCTTCCTAACATGCCTTCCCCACTCTACCTTACCCTGAAAAGAGTATATACTGGTTTAGCCTAGCCACAAAAATAAAGTAAGTCCATAGAGACCTACAGAAATAAGGATTAAAATCTAACTAGGGTTAGTCATGCCCTCCAAAAGGATACTCAGGGAAGCAACCTAAGCCAATGGACCCTATATCATTCAACAAGTTAGGAGACTGGGGTAGCCTTATAGCCTAGAAATTCTTGTCAAATGGGGGTTCTTTCCTGGGAAGCATACTTTGTTTTTAAAAACTAGGTTATTGAGTTCAATTATCATTGATTCTTGCTTGTCTAATCTGTTTCATTGATCTATATTTCTATTAGTTTAAAAACCAGTACCAAACAGTTTTAATGATTACTACTTTGTAAAATTATTTGAGGTCCAGAAGTGCTATTCCTCCTTTATGTCTCCTTTTTTCCCTCTGTTTCCTTTAATATTATAGGGGGTTTTGGTTTCTCCAAATTTTACTATCTTATCAAGCTCTGTAAATTTTCCCTTAGGCAATTGGGTATAGCACCAAATGTGCAAAGTAACTTATGTAGGCTTATTTTTATTATTTTTATTTTTATTATATTGGCGTGGCCCAACCATGCACACAGAATATTCCTCCAGTTATTGAAGTTATTCATTATTTCTTTAAAGTTCATTTTGTAATTGTATGTGTACAGGTATCAAGTATACTTCAATAGACTCCCACATATTTATTCATTCTATAGTTATTTTAATGAGATTTCCTTTTATATTATTCATTTTTATATTTTATAATGGTCATCTAGGAATTGTGTTGATTATTTTCCCCTGTGGGTTTATTTTGTGTCCTGCTACTTTACCAGAGTTATTGTTTAAATTAATTTCTTTGCTGATTCCTTAGGATTTTCTCAGCAAACTATCATGTTATCATTAAACAGGAATAGTTTTGCATCTTATTTGCCTAAATTTATGGCTTTAATTTTTTTCTTTTGTCTTTGTGCTATAGCTAGCATTTCTGGAACTATGGCAAAAAGCAGCCAGGAAAGAGGGCATCCTTGCTTTATTTTATATTTGTTGAGAAAGCTTCTAGTGTTTCTCCATTGTCTGTAATAGCAGCTCTTGGTTTTAGATAGATACTTCTTTTCATGTTAAAATAAAAAGTTCTTCTATGCCACAGCTTCTTAATCTGGGGTCCATTAATTTGCTTTAAAACATCTGGATAAGTTTATTTCAATATAATTGGTTTCCCTTGTAATCCTATGAAATTTATTTTGTGAATTTTAAAACATTATAAGAAGGGATCCATAAGTTTGAAAGGAGTCCGTGACACAAAAAATTACAAAAAATCCATACACTAAACCACTGCTTTATAGGCTAACTTTTAGTATAAACGAATGTTTTTCTTAGTCAAAAGGTTTTTCTTCATCTAGTGATATATTCATATGGTTGTAGTAGATGATTTTGTTTTTAATGTGATTAATTACAGCATTTATTTTCCTAAAAATTGAACCATTTTTACACTGCAGATATAAATTCAACTTGGTCAAAGTGAATAATTTTTTGATAAATTGCTTTAGTCTTTTTGTAGGATTTTTATTAAAATTTTAATTGATATTCATTAATGATATTAGTTTAAAGGGTTTTTTTCCCTTTGTTTCATATTTCCTTGAGCTAAGTAGCAAGATTATGATTGATTCATCAAAGAAGTTTGGTGGTATGTTTTCTTTCTCAATTTTTGAGAAAAAGATTTTTTGTAGTATAGATATTAATTGTTCTTCAAAATCTGTTAGAATTCTCTCATCAATTCATCTGGACTACGGATTTTCCTTCTATGATAGCTCCTTAATAGGGACCACTATTTCTTGTTTTCTTCATTTGTATTTTTTTAAAGACAATACCCTATTTCTTTTGAATTCTTGGTTTTTCTGGTATACAACTTTTAGAGTAGGTTCTGATAATTCTTTTAATTTCTCCTCTGTTATAATTTTCCCTTGTTCATTTGACTTTTCCTTCTCTATTCTAGTTAATGAGCTTAGCTAAAGTTTATAGAATCTGTTGGTCTTCTCAAAGAACTAGCTTTTAGTTTTACTTATTAATTCTATATTCTTTATGTTTTCCAATTTATCTATGCCCACTCTACTTTTCAAGGTTTTCCCTTTTGTACTTATTTTGGATTTGTCAATTTTTTTTTTAATTTTCTAATTTTTAGATTGAATATTCAGCTTATTGGTCCTCTTTCTCTAATTTTAAAAAAATATCCAATTCTAAATTTTTATAGATTTGTAGTTTTTAAAAATGTATAAATTTTTTCCCTCTCATGACTGGTTTTAGCTACATCCCAGAAATTTTGGTATGTTATTTCATTATTACGTATTTTCACTTTCTCAAAGGCTGTACCATCTCATTTTTGGATCTTTGTCTCCCCACCGATCTTGGAGCAATCTGCCCTCCCCACAGCCACTTCCAGGTTTTTCCCCTACCTCCATCCCTCAGTAACCTCTCCTCCTCTGAAATTCATGCAATCTGTATCTACCGCTCAATCAAAATCTTGGTAGCTATTGTCTACAGACCTCCATGTCAATGCCATTTCTTCCTCAACAAGTGTGATTAATGACTCACAATTTTTCTCTCCTCCTAGACTTCTGACTTCATACTAGGGGACTTCAACATACATCTTGGCTGTCCCTCAAACACTCTAACACACAGTTTTTCAATCTACTCACTTCCCATAACCTACTCTTCTATCCACCTCAGCCTCAAACAAAGATAGTCATGCTCTTGATCTTGTCACCACTCACAAATGCATCACTGATGTTTAAGAATCCCCAGATCCCTTTATTTGGCCATAATCTGTTGCCTTCTCTTACCAAACCCTACTCTTTTTCCACAGCATCATTTCCAATCCTTTGACCCCTCATTTCTCTCCCCAGCCATTACTTTTACATCAGCTATGCTCTTCTCTTTTCATCATCTTGATCACTTAGTCAACCAGTTTAACTCTGCATTGTTCTCTTGAGTTCCTGTCCCCCTTATCACATCATCAATTGCACCCTCCTGAGTCTCAGCCTTGGACCCAACATCTGCCTCCTTTGCTCCTACACAAGTGGGTCCACTACAAATCTTTGTTATACAATCTCAACTGCACCCTCACTGCTGATAGGTAATGCTTCTACACTTCCCTTATCAATTCAGTATCCCAGACTCCACAGTAGCCCTTCCAAACTTTTTCATCCCTTCTCAAGCCTCCCATGTTTCCCTTTCCCCCACACTCTTAGCTGAGAAATTTGTCTTGTATTTTACAGGGAAAAAAGTGAGGCTTTCATCTGTGAGCCCCCACTTCTTTACTCTTCCTCATTTCATGTCACTCAGATGCTTTCTGTCACTCTCTTCCTTCACCCCTTTCTCACACAAAGAGGTAGCCTTAGTATTTACCTAGGCAAACCCTTCTACTTGCATAAGTGATCCCATTCTATCTTTCAAAAGGTTGCCTCTTCTACTATCACCAAACTATCACTTATATTCAATCTCTCCCTGCCTTACAGGCTCCTTCCTTACTGCTTATAAATATCCCCATTTGTCCCCCATCATCAAAAAGCCTTCATCTGATCCTTTCATCCTTGCTACATCTTCTTCTTTTGTAGCTAAACCCCTTGAGATGGCACTCTACAATAGGTACCTGCACTTTCCTCTCACTCTCTTCTTAACTCCTTACAGTCTGACTTCTGACCTCATCATTCCACTAAGACTTCTCTCTCCCAAGTGATCTCTTAACGGCCAAAGCCAAGGACCTTTTCTCAATCCTCTTTCTTCTTGACCTCTCTGCAGCCTTTGACACTGTTGACCACCATCTTCTCCTTCATACTATCTTCTCTCTAGTTTTTTGGGGGGGACTCTACTCCTGGTTCTCTTTCTTCCTTCTCATTCTCCTTTGCTGGATCCTCATCCAAGTCATACCTTCTAACCATAGGTATCCCATGAAGCTCTATCCTGAGCTCTTTTCTCTTTTCTCTTTTCCCTGTATACTATATCCTTGGTGATTTTATCATCTCCCACTGATTTAATTATAATCTCCATGTTGATGATTCTCACAACTATCTAAACTGCCCCTAACCTCATTACTGACTTCCAGTCTCTCATCTTCATCTACCTTTCAGACATCTCAAACTGGATGTCCAGTACACATCTTAAACTCAATATGTCCGTAACTAAACTCATTATTTTCCCCTTAACCCTCCTAACTTCCTTATTCCTTTCAAGGCGCCACCAGATTCTCAGTTCTCCAGGCTCACAACTTAATTGTCATCTTTCAACCCTCACTATGTCTCATACCCTCTGCCCATATTCAATCTGTTGCCACAGCTTGTCACCTTTGCAACATCTCTCAAATATGCCCCCCTTCTTTCCTCTGATATTGCCACTACTCTAATGTAGCCCTTATCAACTTACACTCAGACTATTACAATAGTGTGCTGGTGACTCTTCCTACTTCAAATCTCTCGCATTCCAATCTATCCTCGATTTAGTCACCAGAATGATTTTTCTAAAGCACAAGTCCATGTCACACACCACCCCTTCTCCCTGGAAACTCAGTAAACTTCAGTGGCTCCTTATCAATTCCAGGATCAAATGCAAAATCCTTTATTTGTCATTCAAAGCCCTCATAAACTAGACTCCCTCACCAACACCCCCACCCCAAACACAAACTTTTTCCAGTCTTCTTATACCTTATTCCCATCCATATACTCTTTGATTGAGTGTCACTGGCCTCTTTGTTGTTCCATGAACAAGATACTTCATGTCTTAGCCCTAGAAATTTTCTCTGGTTGGCCTTCATGCATAACATGTTCTCACTCTCTTCATCTTCATATCCTGGCTTTCTTGCCTTCCTTAAAGTCCTGACTAATATTCTATTTTCTACAATTTTTATCCTAATTGCTGTTCTAGCTTCTCTCTTTTAATTATTTCCTATATATCTTGTATGTATATAGCTTGTTCTTCATATTTACTTGTTGTGAGCTCCTTGAGGGCAGGCACTTTCTTTTGCCTCTTTTTGTATCCTCAGTGCTTGGCGCAGTGTCTGACTCATAGCAAACACTTAAAAATGCTTGTCAAATGACTAACAAATTGGCAAAGAGAACAAAAAGTAAGAATGGTCAATTCCTCTCCTTCCTTCTTATTTTTATCCCTTAGGCAATTGGAAAGAGTCATCACTTTCTCAGGGCAGTTAGATGGCACAGTAGATTGAGTGCCAGTCCTGGAGTCAGGAAGACTCATCTTCCTGAGTTCAAATCTGGCCTCAGACACTTATTATCTACTTGACCCTGGACAAGTCACTTAACCCCATTTGCCTCAGTTCCTCATCTGTAAAATGAGCTGGACAAGGAAATGACAGACCACTCCAGTATCTTTGAAAAAAACCCAAATAGAATCACAAAGAGTCCGAAACAACTAAACAACAAAAACAATATCATTTTCTTTTTTTAACCCTCACTTGAGCAAGGCTGAGTCGATCCTTCCTTTTGCAGCTTTTAAATACCCCTTCCCATTAATTGTACCAGTACTTTCCTTTTCTGCAATTTTCTGTAACTGAGCCTCATTTGTACAAAAAAAAAAACTGAGCAGAGACAGAGGCAGATTATTTCAGTCCCATCTTTTTGTGGCTATGTTAGCAACTTGTGAGATTTCAGGAAACACATCTTTTTTTAAGCTTAGCCTAAGAGGAATCAAAGAACATCAAAGGTTGCTTTTTTTCCCTTCTTTCCAGAACAGACCAGAGTGGCATCTTCACACTAAGCAGCAGTCTGTATAGCACTTAAATCGATTTTGAGTTTCCATTGATTAGTAGTTTGAGTGAAAAAAAAGAGCCAACAAGTAGTCTGTTGCACTGAGCAAATCAAATAGGTCAGTGAGGTCTGTTTTGCCCTCAAATAAGTAAGATAAAGAAACTGCTAAATGAAGTTATTTAGACACTGTTGTGTTATGATTATTCTGTAATTAGGAGTTGGAGTGGGGCAGAAGAGACAAAAACACAAGCTCTGGATCTTAAGCAGAGTTTAATTTTAAAACATTCTACCTGATATCATAGCACCTAAATCAGATGGTCAGACCATTACTCCTTTTCAGCAGGTACGCCTCCCAAGGAGAGATAATGTGGTGTAGTTTGTAGAGAGGTCAGCCTTGAAATGAGGAAGACCTGGGTTCAAAACCTACCTCAAACATGCGCTTTCTATGAAATCAGGGAAAAGTCATTGAACCTTTTACTTAGTCTCTGGCTCCTTGGGTAAGAAATAAGTCAGTAATCTGCATCAGAAGAGGAAGTGTCCATGCTGGGCTTTCCTTCTGGTGATGAAATTAAAGGTCCAGACCTTTTTTTTCCCCTCTTTTTATGGCAGCACACATAAATACAAGTAATGTGCCCCAGACACCTTGTAAAAAATTGTACATCTGGGAGTAAATTATATGTTTTGACCTTAAGATTCAAACTGAGAGTGATGTGAGAGGAGAATACATCTCAAACAATATAGGAATGCAGTCTCTTCTCCTTGACCTTGTTATAAAATTTCTTTGTCACATAGAAAAACTCTTCAATGTCTCCTTACTGTGTCTCAGATAAACAATTCTCAGCCCAGGATTTAAAGTCTCTAACAAAATTGCTCTTACCTACCTTTCCTGTCTTATTTCATACCATACCCTTTCACAAATTTTCACTAATCAGACTGGCTTGGTATCTTTCTCCATGTACAATTTGATATTTCATATCTCTATGTTTTTGCAAAGGTCTGAAAAGCACTCTCTCCTCCTCTCTACCACATAAAATCCCTAGCTTCCTGATCCTGAAAGGTCTAACATTAAAAAGGCTTTTACTGAGCTCCACTGTTGCTAGGACTGTCTCTGTCTCTCTTAAAGGTTTCTTTTTGCTTTGAGTATTCTTTGCATCTACTTACCTTTATTAATCTCATATTAACCCACAGAATGTAAGGTCCTTGAGGGGAGAGACTCATATTTTTGTCTTTCTAGCTTTAGCCCCTAGAACAGTGCCTTGCATACAAAAGGCATCCAGGCAATGGTATGTATTTTATTGTATTTTGTTGTACACATGCAATGATATATAGTAGAGTGATGGACTTAGAGTCAAGAAGACCTGGGTTCCAATTTTGCCTCAGTCATTTACTAGCTGCATGACCTTAAGTAAATCATTTGTCTTAGTCTCATCATTTGTAAAAGGAGAGGTTTGGAATCAATGGTCTTCTAAGGTCCTTTCCAGTTCTACATCTATGATCCTATATTCATTGATTCCTCTCAGAATTAAGCAGGCACAGATCAATAGGCAGTCCCAATTCCATGAGGTGACATAATATGTTGTGTATTGCACCTTCAGAGTTTACATTGATTTACGCTTTACCCATAGTTAACCAGTAAGAGTTACAGTACAAAGTAAACACCTTTTTCTCTAGTTTTGCAGGCCTCATAAAATAATTGAAAACAGGTATTAGAAATTTCAGAGCTGCTGGTTAAAGATCTCTGTTTTTAAATTAGACTGCTGAAACACAAGGTGTTATGTGTATGATGAAGGAATGAAGCAACAAACCGATTCGTTCATCAGAGTTCAGTAATGGAGGAGCTTGAAACTTGAATAAGGTCACTTTAAGACAAATTAAAGAGTAGTTAGTCTCTACAGACTCTGCGAATCTTTAAGTCCTATGAATCTAAGTCAAGGCAAGTGGTATGGTAAACATGACACTCAAATTAGGAGTCAGGGTACCTGTGCCCTAATACCAGCTAATAACTAACTGTGTGACCTTGAGAAAACCATGTCAATTTTTGGGGCCCAAGCTTCCTCTTCTGTAAAATATTAGCTAGCATTTAGATATTGCTTTGAGGTTATTTTACCCTCACAACAAGCTCCATTTTACATATGAGGAAATCGAGGTTGAGAGGTTAAGTGAAATCACTGTCTGAGGCTGGGTATGAACTCTGCTCTTTCTGATTCTAGAGTCCTGCATTTTATCAACTACGCCACCTAAATGCCTAGGCAAAAATGTAAGGTTTGGACAAGATGTTCTCAAAAGTCACTGGAAATTACATGACCCATCGCCATGCCTTTGATTTCTCCCTATGCTTACAATGCCTTTTCCTTACATCTGTTTCTTAGAATCTAGTTTCCCTTAGAGCACAAATGCCTTCTCCATCATAAGGCCTTTCCTCATCCCCTCACTTCCTAATAACAACTTCCCCCCCACAAAAAAGATGCTTAGAGTTCATTTTGTTTTTATTGTTTTGTTGCTTTTTATATGTGTGTAAGTTGTCCCATTTGGTTGAATGTGAGCTCCTTGAGGGCGGGGATTGCTTCATTTTGTGTCTGTACCCTGAGCACCTGCCCTAGTGCCTAGAACATGGAGGGCACTGAAATGCTTTTTGATTGCTGGAAGGATTTTTATGTAAATTCTAAGCATTAATTATCACTGTCTCTTTTCACTTGTGCTTTCCCACTGCCCTCTTTTCTGTAAATTTAACTATATGATCACATATTCACCAATTAGTGATCCAGCCAGAAACCCTTCTGGCTCTTCAGAGGGTTTTATACACAGCACACATTCTGTTGCCCTGAGAGAAAAGCACTTTGAGGAATCCAGTGTCAAGCACGCCAGCCAAAAACAACCCAAAGACATTACCCTCAGACATCACTAAACCACGTAGAGGGCTCAACCTTCTCCAAAAGAAAATAAATGAACTATGAAAACAATCTGGTCACTGCAGGGACCCACTTGTCGTTGAGGAGAATGTCAAATGCACCTAAAGAAACAAAAAACTAGAGGGCTGTTGGGCTCTGAGCTGCCCTAAAGGAGACTGACTTTTCTGAGCTCGGGTAACTTTTCTTCAAGGTTAGCAGCCACTGAAGAAGACTGGTGGAGTCAGACACAAAGCAGAGGGGAGGCAGGGATGGGGGTCATGCTTGTTAAAGAAGCATTATCCAGATCTTTGTAACCCAGTTGGGGTGGGGTGAGGCACGCAACATGGACCAGGGGTTTGATGGTAGATATAGCCTGAAAGAGTTTGCCTTGGCTAGAGTAAATAGACTGCGTTGAGAACGCATAGTATATAATGATTACAAACTCCTTGTCATCCCTGCTTGGAGTGCCTTCCTCATTGCCACTATCACAGACATTAAACCATCACTCCCTTCAAGGTCAGGATTAAACCTTCCAAAAAGCCTTCTATGACTACCCCCAGCCCAGGAAGATCACTCCTTGCTCTCAGGACTGGTAAACACAGCATATACGATGTTATCACTTTTAATTTTTCATGAAACTTCATAATTCATCTTCAGTTGTTCCCAGGGCACACATTCTGTCTCCCCAGCTTGAGAAGTCATGGATCATTTCTTCTACTTCGTTCATATCCCCCACCAGTTTTGGGTGGGTTCACAGGCAGTTTTCGGTAAGCATTGAGTGGATGAATCAGGTTATATAATGGTCAGCTGGGAGCCAAAAGCAAGGGAATCTTGGGCAGAAAGCCCATGGCTGATCTGGGTAGAAATAATGAGCATGAGTAAAATTGCATTATAACAAATGCCAAACCCTTCATCTTTTTCTATACCAAAAACATTTTCACATTGCTGCTGATAATACACTTATTTCAGTTGTTTTTCTTTCTTTTTTAACTAGACCTGTGGATTCACTAGTGTATGGAATTGGTGAGGACTTTCCTCTACTAATAGAGATCAGCATCTTCTCTGCAATTTATCATCTCAGAGAGTCACAAGAAGGAGTGAGAAGTCAAGGAACTTGCCCAGGAATCACTCGGTAAGTGCCTATCAGAGAGTGGAACTTGAAGGCAAATCTTCCTGACTCAGAGACCAACTCTTTCTCCACTATTACACATCACTTCTCAATGGTATTTCAGTCATAACAACCATATTATTAAATAATAAGCAAATATTACTAGGTAAGACAAAAATTTGGAAAGTTCCCAGAGCTTAATGAAATAGTATTTCTCATAAACTACTAGAAGTTATTAATATTGTTATTAATTATATTCACATTGGAAGTAGTGCAGTAAAGCAGAATAACTCTGGATTCAGATTCAGAGGCTATGGGTTCAAATTCTGGCTCTACCCCATGCCATATGTGTGGTCTGGAGCAAATCACTTCAATCACTTTAGGCATCAGTTTTCTCATCTGTAAAATGAAGAGGCTAGATGATCCTTAAATTCCCTACTTAATCTAAGGTTACCAGCGTTCAGTTGTTTTAAGTCATTTTCAACTCTCCATGACCCCATTTGGAGTTTTCTTGGCAAAGATACTGGAGTGGTTTGCCATTTCCTTCTCCAGCTCATTTTACAGATGAGAAAACTGAGGTAAACAGGGTTAAATGACTTACCCAGGGTCACACAGTATCTGAAGTCAGATTTGAACTCATGAAGATGAGTCTTCCTGACTCCAGGACTAGCACTCCATCCACTGCACCACCTAGCTGCCCTTATTGTAATGACCTTTTTTTTTTTGAAACAAGTCTTAGAAATCAACATCCCAAAGATGGAAGTGTAGATGATAAATGATTTCTTAACTTTGAATTCTCAAATCTACTTTATCCAGGCTGGGCTTTAGGAGACTCAGGAGCTGCTATTGAGCATGCTAATTTCTAACTTACATAATTATTCTTTTATATCGTTTTCCCTTAAATGTCAGTGTTCCCAGAGTAATAGCATGGCTGCCATGTCACTGTAAATTAAGTAGCTTTTGCTGCAATCATAAAGAACAAGGTGCTTAGGACAATTTGTCAATGTCAGCAACTTCCTCCAGATATTCTTCTGAATCCTTATAAACCCCTCCAAAAGAACAACATTCACCAAAGTATACTTAAGATCTTCCCCATCCCCCACCCCACCCCCTACATTCCCTTTGACTGTTCAAGAAACTGCTAACAAAGCAGGATAAGAAAGGAGATACAAAAGAATCCTGGCTAAAACAAGAAGGCAACTTTCCAATGACACAACTGTAAGGTGGACATTCTCATTGTAAAAGGATACATCCCAGCTTTCCTATAACAAGACCTCTTTACCTCTGTACTGTCTCACTCTCTAGTAGTGCATTTACTATGGATGGCTGAGAAAGCTAGCTGTCCTTTTCCAGGACCCTTTGACAAATGAACTTTACAGATTGACTAACCTGGCCAGCACTGCATAGAGGTGCCCAAATAAAGCCTAATGGATTTTTAAAGTCCTTAGCTACTTCTCTTAGTTTATCTACCTCTACAAGTGTTCCTTGCTTCAGCCTGTGAGCTTCAACCAAAGTGCTTTCTTACAAACTCTTCTTTTGGGCATTTTAATTAAGCCCTTCACAATCTGGCTCCAACTATCTTTCCAGGCTACTTGTTCATTTGGTTTGGTTTCCACCAATCCACCCCAGCTCACTATATCTAGTGGACCCAGACTATCCTGTCATCCACCAGGAAGTCAGAACTTACACAAGCATCTTACCATCTTCCCTGCCACACTCTTCCCCATCCCCCACCAATTTTTGCTTTCTATTTCTTGCTCTGGGACCATTAATCAAATGACTACTACCATTGGCACTGGAGAGGGCATGACAATAGACTGTTCTGGGGTGTTACTCACAATCCCTTGACTCTCCAGTCCAAAATTCCTTTTTCTAGCCACCACTCCCCAACATGTGTTTTCTCTCCCTACTAAAATGTAACTTCTTTGAGAAAAGGAATTGTCCTCACTTTTGTATTGCTATCCACAGTGCCAGATATACAGTAGTTATTAATGACTAAATGCTTTTTTAAAAAATTCATTTACATACATTCTATGTCGGAGCCCAAGTGGCCTATTTGCTATTTTTCACAAACATTGCACCTCATGTCTCCATAACTTTCTACAGATTGGTCTGTATGTTGGGAATGCTTTCCCTTCTCATCTTGGAGCCTAGGAACCCCTAGCTCCCTTCCATAGATCAAATGCCACCTACAGTAAGAGAATTTTGTTAGCATGTTCTCCCTAAAACCACATGCGCGAGCACACACATACACACGCACACACTTATTGATTTACATCTCCCCAGCTTCTTGAAGGCAAGCATTACTTCATTTGTGTCTGAATATCTCTTACCTCTAGCAGAGTAATGGGCAAGTAGCAGGTCTTTACAGAATGGAATGGAATTAAATGGGATAGAATGGGATGGGATGGGATGGAATGGAGTAGGATGGGATGGGAAGGAATTTGTTCAGTCTCCCAATAGTCTTGACCATAGCTTAGCAATCTGATTCTGACATTTTTTCTTTTTTGACCTCACTTCATAGATTCTGTATCCAAATTACCACCTCTGCCTTTCTAACCCATATGATAACTTGGCCCTGGTTCCTTATTTGTCCATTTGCTCCACAATTTCATGTGGCTTTCTTGACAACATATCTATCACTCTTCCTCTACTCTGTATATATTTTGTATATATACACTATAGCTGTTTAGGTGTTGTCCCTCCTATTTGAATGTAAGCTCTTTGAGGGCATGGACTGTGTTTCTTAAGCCGTGGCACAGTACCTGGCACATAGCAAGTACCTAAACATTAATAAACATTAAATTAATAATTATAGTGAATAAATTTAAATAAATGCTTGTTTACTTGACTAGCCTCTTCTCTCTACTCAAACCACCAGCACCCTAGTCCAAGCCCTCATCATATCTTATCTGGAATATTGCAGAAGCCTACTAATTAATCATAAGACAAGTGACACATAAGAGAAGTGACAGTTCTAAGACAAGTGATAGAAGTATAGGCCTAACCATGTTATCCCCCTGATCAAAAAACTTCAATGGCTCCCATTTGCTTATAAAATATAGAACAAATTCCTTTGGCATTTTATACCTTTAACAATATGACTCTAGCCTATCTTTCCAGGGCAAGAGAGGAAAAGGTATTCCCTATGTGGGAGACATTTAGGAAGGAAGCCAAGGAAGTGGCTGGAAAGAAACAAGTGAGGTGAAATAAAGAATGTCTGGGGCTTTCCTGAAATCACATTCCAGGTGGGGCATTCACTAATCAAGAAACCTGAGCCCCAGACCAAAAGTTCCCTCATGGCGCTGTCCTGTTGTGGACAATGGCAGAGAAAAGAGAGTGCATATAGCAGGCACTTAATAAAAGCTCACCAACTTCCCTAGATCCCTTCAAGATTCAGATCAAATACCACCCACAATGAGAGGTTTTTTGTTAATATCCATTCCCAAAAACTGGCCCAAGAACTGTATGCTGCTTACAAATTAATCCTACCGTACTGTTTAACAAGGGGGCCCAAGCCCCTTCACCAGATATCCCAGCTCTGCTTGGCCCTTCTGAAGATCCAACCATTCATAAAAAGTTAGAATCTGAGGGCTTAAAAATGCATTTTATTGACAACCTAACAATGTGAAATCTGTGCAGGATCTGGTAGGGGACAGTAAAAGAACCTAAATGGAAAATGAATTAGATGGTTACTAGTAACATTTGATTTTAAGAGCTTTAGATGTCAAGGTGTCTAATGTACTCATATCCAACCAGTTCCAAGGAAATCAATTTTAAAAAAATGAAGATAGAAAATAGTCATGCCATGGAAAGGTTTGAAATAAAGATTATGCACTTTGGACCCATAGGAGAGATTAATTGGGAGCAGGTCAGAGATTAGAGCATGGAAAGAGAGTTCACAATGATGTGAATTCAAAGGATAGTGTGACAATGCAAAGGTGATGTTGGAGTTCCTGGCCTTGGGTGGTAACTATAATATTCAATATCCTAAGCAGGAATGAACACAGATACAAAGAAACTGAATCATAAAGAACAATAAAAAAACCAAATGTGTTTTCAAGTAATTTCCCTTTTTTTCACTTAACACTGCTGTGTTAGCAGTCATAGACTCCCCCCCCCACCCCAGCTACAGAGGGGACATTGGGCCAATCTACATATCCTGGTACCCTTAGACACTCTCCCCAGAGTCTAGTATACAAACCATTATAATAAAAATACAAATGAGTTGCAGCTGTTCATTAATTAAAGCAGGCCAGGTGGTAGTTCTGCTTGATAATGCTTTGTTAAGAAATAGTTAGCAGTGACCTTGGAGCCAGAAGACTCAAGCTCCAAGTCTGCCAATTAATTATTATGTCACCAAAGATATATCATTTGCCTTTCCTGAACCTCATCTGCAAAATGGGAATAATAATTATTATACTGCCTAACTGACAAGGTGAGGATAACATTTTAGAAACCTTAAAGCACTCTCTGCATAGAAGTTATTATAATTTTACCAACATCCCAAAATGGAATGGGCTCACTGAAGAAAGAGTGGATTCCTCCTCATTGGGGCTGTTCATCAGCAAAGGTCAAATGACCCCCTGTTAGGTATGATGTAGCAAGGTTCTTTTTCAGGCATATTTGGAACAAGATACTCCCTAAAATCCCTTTTGATCTTGAAATATTCTGTGATTCTGTGTTAACTCATAGGATGTCTGTGCTGACTGTCACAAATTATGAGAAGACAGGGCCTGTTGAATTTTTGTCCTTGTAGTCCTAACTAGGTTGCACAATATCAGACCTGGAAGCAGGAAGACTCATCTTTCTGAGTTCAAATCTGGCCACTAACACTTACCAGCTGTGTGACCCTGGGCAAGTCACTTAACTTTGCCTCAGTTTCCTCATCTGTAAAATGAGCTGGAGAATGAAATGGCAAACCACTCCAGTATCTTTGCCAAGAAAACCCAAAACGGGGT
Organism: Phascolarctos cinereus; assembly: GCF_003287225.1. NCBI lineage: Eukaryota > Metazoa > Chordata > Mammalia > Diprotodontia > Phascolarctidae > Phascolarctos > Phascolarctos cinereus. Next base: position 365,599,857 of record NW_027555958.1, read on the forward strand.
CCTGAAGAGTTGGACATGACTGAAATGACTAAACATTTCCTAATACTTAGCACAGTGCCTTTCACAGGACACTATAAATAAATATTAAATAAATGTGTTGAATTGAATTGAATTGTGATGAGATATATATAAGGCACTTAAGATACTAACAATCTTAGAATAGAGCAAACTAAAAAAAAAAGGGGGGGAAGTTTAGTGTAGTGAAAAGAATACGAGATCCTCTCTTAGCAGCTATAAAAATTTGAAGAAGTCATTAACTTCCCTGAGCTTAATTTTCCTCCGTTTTCTACTACTGTCTACTGAAGATAGCCCAATCTCAGCCCCTCCCTTGTGGCAGGCCAGAGGTCACCAAGCTGGCTGGTGACCCATGTTGGATCAGTGAAATAGAAGGAAAGTTCTGAACTCAGGGTCCAAGTGGATTGTATTTCCCCTTTTCCATGGTGGCTTCCTCGTAACCTCAGTGTGGCTATGTTCTCCCTTTTAATGAGTCTGCTCCTTTTATTATTGCTCTACCAGAATCTTGGAAGATCTGAATGAAACCAGATGCCTTAGAAAGAGCAATGATGTGAACTCAAGCCTTACTGAGTATGTTGACTACAAAGCACTAGAAACTACCTTGAAGAATGATAGGATCACAGATCTTGACTTGGAAATGATCTCTGAGGCCATCTAGTAACAGCTGCCTGACTACAGAGATAGGTGACATATGTGAAGTCTCGAAGACCTGAGTTCAAACCTAGCCTCAGACACTTATTAGAGGTATAACCCTGAACTAGTCACATAACCTCTATCTGCCTCAGTTTCCTCATCTGTAAAATGGGGATAATAATAACACCTACCTCCCAGGTTTGAATGAGATAACATACTGTAAAACACTTTTGCTAATTATTATCATCATCCTTGTTGAGGGAACTGTTGTCCAGGGAAGTGAAATGATTTCTCCAAATCACATATGAACATCAAAGGTAGGATTTGAATCCATGTCTTCTGACTCCATGGTCATTTCACATTCCACTGTACCAAACAGTAGACAGCTCTACTCAGCTGTCCCCTGATACCTGAAGTTGAGCATATTATCTTTCTAAACTTGTTAACTTAATTTCAAAACTTATTCTATTTCTCTTAAAGGTACTTCCATCCTTATCATTAAAGTTCTAAACTGAGAATCAGATTTTAGTTCTCCCTATCCTTGACCCTATGAATTTCATTATTTGTCAAGATCTGCCTAGTCTACCTCCAAAATCTTTCTCCCACCTGTCCTCTTCCTTCCATTCCAATAGTCACCACCCTAGGCCACGACCTCCAATACTAACATTGCTTTGTCATGATATCCTCAACTCTCTTCCCAAGCTCTAATCTCTGACTCACACCCAATTAATCTGTCCTATGCGTCCAAATAACCATAATCTCTATCTAAAACTATCCTATGAAAAATAAAGCAATATATAAATGTCAGCTATTATCACTAAAATTCCTCTAGTTAGGTCTTCTTTCACTACCTCATTGTGACATAGAAGTGACTAGATTTTCAAATCAATCAATAAACATGTATTGAACACCTACCATGTGCTAAGCCTGATTTGGGGAGAAAGATAATGAGTTATGTTTTGGGCATATTGAGTTGAGATGACTCTGAGACATCTGGTTTGAAATGTCCAATAGGCAGTTAGTTATAAAGGACTTAGAAGAGAGATTGGCCTAAACATATTGATATGTGAGTCATCTGCATAAAGACCATTATTAAACCCCATGGAAGTTTACCAGGAGAAAGAGAGAGAGAGAGAGAGAGAGAGAGAACTTAGAAAAAAGTATAGTACCTATGGAGATGAATGGGGATGGGGGTAGGAATACCTGTACGAATAAAATTATTCAACATTCATTGATTTATTCATTCAACAAATATTTACTAAGTCCTTGCTGTATGCAAAGCACTATGCAGTGGTGAGATTTGGCGTAGACTGGAGATATAAAGTTTAAATAAAACATAGTCTCATTGTGATATACTAACAAGAACACTAGACAAGGAGTCACAAGCCTTGGGTCACAATCTTGGCTATGCTGCTTAACTACTCAAACATGTGGTTTACATATATACAGGGCATCCCTGTCTTCACGCCTTTTTAAGCTTTAATAGCTGCAGTAAGATTTTTGGGACACCCCGTACAGTGCTTCATAGTTTACAAACACTGAACAGGAAAAATGAAGAAAGAGTGAGCAGATGAGAGAGAGGAAAGGAGGAAGGAATGGAGAAAGGGAGACAGAGGGGTGGCAGAGCCAAGATGGCAGAGTGAAAGCAATGACTTGCTTGAGTTCTCCTCCAAACCCTTCCAAATACTCATAAAAAATGGCTCTAAACAAATTCTGAAGCAGCAGAACCCACAAAAAGACAGAGTGAAACAAATTTCCAGCCCAAGACAACCTGGATGATTGATCAGAAAGGTGTATCACGCCAGGCTGGGAGCACAGAGCAGCGCAGCGTGGGCGCGCAGGCCACAGTGAACCTGGAGCAGGCCTCAGAGGACTGAATCTCCGGCACCTGTGGAAGTTTCCAGACTCCTCAATCCACCAATGCCAAAGACAACTTAGAAGATCAGTGGGAAAAGTTTGTTTCTGTCAGTGCTGAGAAACGAAGGCAGGGTTTCAGCTCCATTCCCCAAGAGCGCTGCCTGGGGGGAGGGGGAGCAGCTGCCTCCTGAGCTTCTGGCCCACATACTGAGGGATAATCAGTGGCTTATCAGAGGGGATTGCAGGGATCTCTTTGCCAGTGCAGAGCAGGAATCTCTTGCTTTGCCCGTACTTGGATCTGGGCACAGTTCTGGGTGGCGGTGCTGGGGTGAGGAAGAGCGCACTTTCGTGGTGGAGCTTGTAGTGGCTGTGAGAGAAATCCTCCTCACAGTTACAGACAGAAAGGAGTAGGTCACTTGACCAGGCACAGGCCAGGAAAGGAGTAAACACCTCACCCCTTATCATACCACCTTGGAAGAACTGAAAATTTACAGATCCCTACAAGTATCTCTGGAAACAGCTGTACAAACCCCCCCGAAGCTTGGGACAGTACATTCTCCACATTGGAAGCAGATTCATACCTTAACAAAGAGTTTAAAACTCAAGTAATTGGCCGGATCATGAGCAAGCAGCGCAAAAAGAGTCAGACTATTATCTTACTTTGGTGAAAAAGAAGATCAAAATATACAACCAGAAGAAGACAACAAAGTCAAAGCTCCTACATCCAAAGCCTCCAAGAAAAATATGAATCAGTCCCAGGCCTTGGAAGAGCTCAAAAGGGATTTGAGAAGCAAATAAGGGAAGTAGAGGAAAAACTGGGAAGAGAAATGAGAGTGACACAAGAAAATCACAAAAAACAAGTCAACAGCTTGCTAAAGGAGACCCCCAAAAATACTGAAGAAAATAACACCTTAAAAAATAGCCTAACCCAAATGGCAAAAGAGGTCCAAAAAGCCAATGAGGAGAAAATGCCCTAAAAAGAAAAATTGGCCAAATGGAAAAGGAAGTCCAAAAGATTACTGAAGAAAATACTTCCTTAAAAATTAGAATAGAGCAATTGGAAGATAGTGACTTTATGAGAAATCAGACACAGTAAACAAATCCAAAAGAATGAAAAATTAGAAAACAATGTGAAATATCTCATTGGAAAAACAACTGACCTGGAAAATAGATCCAGGAGAGAGAATTTAAAAATTATTGGACTATCTGAAAGCCATGATCAAAAAAAGAGCCTAGACATCATCTTTCAAGAAATTATCAAGGAAAACTGCCCTGATATATAGAACCAGAGGGCAAAATAGAAATTGAAAGAATCCACAGATCTCCTCCTGAAAGAGATCCCCAAAGGAAAACTCCTAGGAATATTATAGCCAAATTCCAGAGTTCCCAGGTCAAGGAGAAAATATTACAAGCTGCCAGAAGGAAACAATTCAAGTACTGTGGAAACACAATCAGGATAACACAAGATTTAGCAGCTTCTACATTAAAGGACCCAAATATAATATAATATTCCAGAGGGCAAAGGAGATAGGATCACAACCAAGAATCACCTACCCAGCAAAACTGAGTACAATCCTTCAGGGGAAAAAAATGGTCATTCAGTGAAATAGAGGACTTTCAAGCTTGATGAAAAGACCAGAGCTGAATAGAAAATTTGACTTTCAAATACAGGACTCAAGTGGAACATGAAGAGGTAAACAGGAAAGAGAAATCATAAGAGACTTATTAAGATTGAACTGTTTACATTCCTGCATGGAAAGATGATATTTATAACTCATGAGACCTTTGTCAGTATTAGGGTAGTTGGAGGAAAAAAATTATATGTATGTATATGTAGATAGATAGAAGATTAAGGGGTCATATCTGGAGAATAAAATTAAGGGATGATAGGAGATTATACTGGAAGAAGGAGAAAGGGAGAGGTAGAATGGGGTAAATTATCTCACAAAAAACCCAGAAAAGTCTCTTACCGTGGAGGGGAAACAGGGGAAGGTGAGAGGGAATGAGGAATCTTATTCTCATAGAATTTGGCTTATGGAGGGAATAACATACACATTCAATTGGGTATGGAAATCTGTCTTACTCTACAGGAAAACAGGGGGAGAAGGGGACAAGAGAGCAGGGGGATGATAGAGAGGAGGGCAGATTGGGAAAGGGGGTAATCAGAAGTAAATTATTCTCAGGAGGGACAGGGTCAAAAGAAAGAATAGAATAAATGGGAGGGCAGGATAGGATTAAGGGAAATAGAGTTAGTTTTTCACAACATGTCTACTCACATGCTACTGGGAAATAAGAAATACAGGAAATGGGGTACAGAAGTCTATACTGCCCTACAGGAAAATAGAAGGGGAAGGGGAGAGAGATAGAAGAGAGGACCGACTAGGGGAAGGGATATTCAGAATGCATGCCATCTTGGGGTGGGGGAAGGGGGAGATGGGGTGAAAATTTGGAGCTCAAAAATTTGTGGAAGTGAATGTTGAAAACTAAAAATAAATAAATTCATATTAAGTAAAAAAAAAAAAAGAAAGAAAGGGAGACAGAAATCAATTCACAGGGCAGGGGGCAGCTAGATGGTACAGCAGATGAGCTCTGGGCTTGAGTTCAAATCCAGTTTCAAACACTTACTGTGTTATCTTAAGCAAGTCACTTAACTTCTCTATGCCTCAGTTTCCTCAGCTATAAAAATAAGGATAATAATAGCACCTACCTCACAGGTTTATCATGAGGATCAAATGAGATAATATTTGAAAAGTGCTTAACACAGTGCCTGGCATATAGAGCTTTATGAATGCTTATTCTCTTTCTATGTGTATTTATTAAGTGCTTAATATATTTCAAGTACTGTGCTAGGCCCTTGAGGTACAAAGAAAAAACAAAAACCCTGTCAGAGACAAAATTGGAATCCAGGTCTTCAGACCTCAGAGCAAATGATCTTTCTACTATATTATGCTTAGGTGGAGACAAGATGGTGGAGTAAAGGCAGGGACTTGCCTGAGCTCTCCCCAAAACCCCTCCAAAGACCTTTAGAAAATGCCTCTAAACAAATTCTAGAGCAGCAGAACCTACAGAAAGATGGAGTGAACCAAATTTCCAGCACAAGACAACTTAGAAGATTAGCAGGAAAGGTCTGTTGCACCAGGCTGAGAGAGGAATGTAGTCAGGTTCAGGCCACTCCAGCGCAGAAGAGTCGCAGCAAAGCTGGCGCAGGTCTCAGGGTGACTGAATAATTCTCAGCAGTGGTGGTTTCCAGACCTCTCAGCCCACAAATGCCAAAGCCAACTTCGAAAATCAGCAGGAAAGGTCCATCACACCTGGGTGCGAGTGCAGCACAGTCCAGTGCAGGCCACACCAGACAGCACCAGCCCCAACAAACCAGGAGCAGGCCTTGGGAGGGTCTGAATCAGCAGCAACTGAGGCTGCTTCCAGAGCTCTCAGTCCACAGATGGTAAGGGGACTGAACAACTCATAAGGGGCTTAATAAGTTTGAACTGTTTATATTCCTACATAGGAACATGATATTTGTAAATCAGAAGACCTTTCTCATTATTAGGGTAGTTAGAAGGAGCTTATATAGACAGAGTACAGGTGTGAGTTGAATATGAAGGGATGATATCTAAAAAATAAAATTAAGGGGTGAGAGGAATGTACTGGGAAAAAGAGAAAGGCAGAGGTAGAATGAAATAAATTATCTCATATAAAAGAGGCAAGAAAAAGCTTTTGCAGTGGAAAGGAAGAGAGAGGAGGTAAGGAGGAGTGAGTGAATCTTACTCTCATCAGAACTGGCTCAAAGAGGAAATAACATACATACTCAGTTGAGTATAGAAATACATCTTACCATTCAGGAAAGTAGGAGAGGAAAGGGATAAGTGAAGGGGAGGTGATAGAAAGGAGGGCAGATTGGAGGAGGGACTATTCAGAAGCAAAACACTTTTGAGGGAGGACAGGATGAAAGTAGAGAGAGAATAGAATAAACAGTGTGGTAGGGGTAGGGTGGAAAAGTATGGAGGGAAATACAGTTAGCAATAGTAACTGTGGAAAAAAAATTGCAGCAAGTTTCTCTGATAAAGGCCTCACATCTCAAACATATAGAGAACTGAGTCAAATTTATAAAAATAAGAGCCATCCCCAATTGAAAAATGATCTTTCTACTACATTACACTAAAGTCATTACTGATCTAGAGAATCAATTCAATTCAGCAAGCATTTATTAAGTACCTTTTCAGTAGAGATTGGGTGGAGGGTGGCTTCATAGAGTAGGAAGTATCTAAGTTGGGATTTGAAGGAAGGGAAGTCTATTCTAAATATGGGGGAGTGGTGTGAGTAAATGTACGGAAATGGGAAAAGCATGACAAAATGATAATGCCATTGGACTAGATGATAAAAAGTGTAAGATAATGTTTGGCTATTAGATTGGAATCAAACTGTTGAGAGCTTTGAATGCCAAGGTCAGAAGTTTAAACTTCATGCAATCAGCAATGTGGAATGATGGAAGTTTTTTGAGTGGAGTAACATAACCAGAGCAGTACACTAGGAAGATGATTTGATTTCATTTTTTTTCTTTCTAACCCCCAAGCTTACTGATTTTTCTTTGGTGCTTATGTTTTTCAAGAATGTGTAGCTATTACTCAATAACTCTATGATCTTCTTTGAGTCAAACTGAGTTCAACTCTTTTCATCTTCCATTATCATTTTTTTCTGCCTAACTCATTCATCATCTTTTCATTGCTCATTTCTTAGCTCTTCATGATTCATCCAACGTGGCTAAAACTCAATTCTGTATTCTCAATATTGTCTCTGCAAAGACAAATGAAGGGTTACTTCACTTCTTGGCTCCATTACATGATATCATGGATCTTTAATTGAAGCTGAATTGACATTGATGTTATTTATTTCTTTGCATTCTGGGGCCCTGTTGCCATTTCCAACTCAGATTTAATTTGTTGTCCACTACCGCCACAACCAGCTTTCAAAGTGGCAGCTTTCCAGGTTTCTCCTCATTAAGGATCTCTGTTTCTTCCGATTTACTGTTTATATTGGGAGAAGAAGATTCTTCATTTTTGTTCTTCAATACCATAGAGAAGGGGTGCAGGTCTGTATAAAATATGTGTCTGGTTCTCCAACAGATAAATAGCCAAAGGGTAAGAGAAAGTTATCAGGAAAAGAATTACAAACTAACTAACAATCAATGAGAGACTGGTCCATATTACTAAAATTCAGAGAAAGGCAAATTGAAACAATTCTGAGATTTCACCTCACATACTTCAAAATTACAGAGATGGCAAAAAGTGGGAAATAGTTAAAGTTGGAAGGGTTATACTAGGGGAAGAGGAGAAGTAAAATGAAGTTCTATCGGTAGAGCTATGAATTGGTTCAATGACTGGTACACAATTTGGAATTATGTCTTAAATGCAATTAAATTGTACGTGTTCTTTGATCAAGCAAATTGATATATACCTTAAGTCAAAGATAGAAACATCACAGGCGTTAGGGAAACATTGCCCCCATGATCTGGAAAAGCTGCATAAAATTCTTTAGCCCTCCCTTCAAACCAGAGAAGGAGGCTGAATTTTTTTTTTCCTTTTATGGGGTGTTTTCAGTGCCTTATTGTAAAATTTGGGTTGATATTATACAATATTATTTCTAAACTTTTTCAGGGGGCCATCTCCAGTCATCCTGATCTATATTTTGCCACTGGACCCAGATGGCTCCAGAGGAGAAAGTGAGGCTGGTGATTTTGCTCAGCCCTCCCTCAATTCACTTGCAAGTCATGACATCACCTTCCTGATGTCATGGTCCTCTTTGAGAACAAAGGACAAAAACAACAACACATTTTCTGTGTCATCTGTGGCTTCCATGAAAGTCCCCCCAAATTCCCTTTCAACTTCTTATGCTGATCTGCAATATATCAAAACCATGATTGGGAAAGTCACAATGTGGAAGGAATAACTACGTGGCCATCTTATAGACAAGGAAATCAAGGCTAAGAGAAGACAAGTAGCTTATTCAGGATCACACAGCTAGTCAGTGGCAGAGACAGGATTTGAACCCAGGTCTTTCTGACTCAAATTCCAGAATTCTATCCACTATCCCCCACTGCTTCTCCCATATTAATGTCACAAAAAAAGTATTGGGTATATGAGAAGAGCATATTTAGGCACCATGAGAATTACAAAGATAAATAAGACATGGTCCTTTCCCTCAAAGAGCTTATAGACTGAGTGAAAGGAGTTCATTTATGAATTCTATTTCTTGAGACAAGCCCAGTAATCTATGACCCTGTAGTCAAGACACAGCTATTAATTCTCTATTAATTCTAATATCAGGGAGAAGGGGTAAGGAGAGAGAGTAGAAAGTAAATACAGTAGAATCCTAATATCATGTGTATTTTTAGAGATAATGCAGATTGTCATATTCCTCAAAACACAATTGGGGGTGAATCTTAATTTTTCACAGGCACTAAGTTCCTGTACTAAAAATATGATTACATATTTCCATTACTACAGTTGGATAAATACAATCCATAGTTTCTACATTGTCAAGTTGACAATATTCAGGAATGATGGATTTAGATTCAGAAAGATCTGAGTTCAAAACCTACCTCAGACCCGCAAATAAGTGACAAACTCTCTGTGTCCTCATCTAAAAACAGGAATAATACCACTTCACAGTGTTAGGATCAAATGAGGTAATGCATATGGAAGCATTTTACAAACCTTAAAGTGCTATGTAAAATTCAGCAATTAATTTTAGGAGTAATGTTTCTGGAATAAAGTATTTTGATGATACGCTTAAATACTGTACACTGTAGTTATTGTCTCCCTCATATAGAGCCAGTAAAAATAAATACAGGATTAGCCTATGTTTTAAGATGTCCCACATCTTTGCCTTTACATAAGTTGCATCCCTATGTGAAATTCACTCCATCCTCACTATTGCTTCTTGGAATTCCGGCTTTCCTTCAAGATGCAGCTCAAGGTCCACCTTCTATATGAAGCTTTTCCTGATTTGCCTCACTACAAATCCCAGCTATTAGGACGTTTCCTCACATGCTGTTTTCTCTGTTAGAATGTAAGCTACTTAAGAACAGATTATTTTTGCCTTTTTTCTCTATGCAGACAATGTCTGGCAGATAGAAAATCCTTATTAATGCTTGTTGATTGATTTGAGTCCCACACTATGTAAATAAACAAGAGATCCTAAGGAATACCTGATTGGGGAATTCCTTCCACCAATATAGTTCCATTGCCCTCCCAAGACTTGATAGGTTCCCAGGAGGTTTCTGAGGCTTATAGAGATTAAACTTTGGTAATAATAATATTGTATCCACTTTAAGAGATTTTGCTCTTTTATCTACTGTATATACTAAAAGTATATGAAAATGAAAGTGACTCAGACCATTGAGACTCAAGCAGCTACTAAGTTTCAGAGGTAAAATTTGAATTCAGGTTTCTCTGTCCCCAAGCTTTGTCCTGGCCACCACACTAAGTTGTCTTTATCATTATCCAACATTATCAGGGCTATAAAAGGGATTTGCACCAATAATTACTATTTACGAAAACTCCACTTGAAGCATTAAGTGTCAATGTGTTTCTTATGACTATGACAAATCACTTGAAAATATTATACATATATCTTTGATGAAATCTCCAAGTCCAAGAAGATGTCAGGCCTCTAGGTATAATTTATGAATGAAAACAAAGATAGTTCACTCAGAAATTAAATAGTATATTAAAGCATCCATGAAAATCTAATGCATGCATCTTGACAATACAGATATTACACGATTAATTCTCAATTAGCTTCTTTTCTCCACTTTATTTTTTAAAGAAAAATTATTCTTATTACCATGTACTTAATGTTCTTACCTAAACCTTAGAGAGAAGTGGTTTAATATTTAAGAAGGTTAAAGATTGTGTAAGACTCTTAAAATAATTAGTTAGATCTCTCTGATTAGTAGCTTCCAAATGTCTTATGAGTTGATCCTAAAATAAGCCATTTCAAGTGAGATACTTTCAACAACGAACACAGAAGTATTTGAACAAAGTGTCTTGGTGTCCTCTGCTGGCAACTGATCTTCATAGTTCTTCAAATGAAATAATGGTTATCCCAGCTTATATAACACTACTAAACCCTAAGGTGTATGGCCTACAGAAAGAAAATTAACACAAAAAGTTGTCAGGAATGCTTCTGTGAACATAGCTTATAGAGCTACTTTCTCCAGTCATTCAACATTTATTAAGCACTAACTGTAAGCAAATTATTAAGTTTATTTTTTTTTACTTTTTTAAGGTTGCTATTAATGTTTCTTCTTTTTATACTAATCTTCTTCCCCTCTGTAAAAAGATGTCAATAGTTTGGGGACTTTTCTTCCATAATTCCAAATTGTCTTCCAAATATTTGAACTATGTAGCTTTACCAGTACATATTTCTCTACCACTCCTCCAACACTAATTGATTCAATATGTTCATCTTTGCCACTTGGGTGAAAATGAAGTGAAATTTAGAATTGTTTTGATTCCTCTTAGCATTTGTGACTTATAACAATTATTAATACAATTATTGATTGCTTACAAGTATCTTTTACAATTTCTTTCCTTTAAATACATATCCACTGTGGACTGACTCATGGTCATATATTTATATCAATTTCCTGATATCTTGAATATCAGACTTTTATCCAAGATATTTGGTATAATGATTTCCCACCCAACTATTATATTGTTTTTGTTCATGGAAAAGTTGTGGTTTTTTTTTTTAGCTTATGTGAGCAAAATTGTCTACTTTATTTATTATTACTCCATCCATACAGCATTTGTTCAAGAATTTTCCTCAGCCAGAGTTGGAGCCAAAATGGTGGAGTAAAAGCAGGGAGTCCCTTCAGCTCTCCCCCAAACCCCTCCAAATACCTGTAAAAAATGACTACAGACAAATTCTAGAGCAGCAAAACCCACAAAAAGACAGAAACAAATTTCCAGCCCAAGACAACATGAATGGTTGACAGGAAGGTCTGTTGCACTGGGTTGGGAGAGGAGCACAATCCAGGCCATGCTAAAACAGACAGGGTCCCAGAGGGCCTGGAGTAGGCTTCAGAGCACTGAATCACTGGCAGCTATTGCAGTTTCCAGATTTCTCAACCCAAAGACAGTTTAGAAGGTCAGTAGGAAAGGTCTGTCTGGGTGAGAGAGGAGCACAGGCCAGCCCAGGCCTCAGCACAGCCTCAGGGCAGCAGCCCAGTAGCTACTTCCAGAGATCTCAGCTCACAGATAGTAAGAAGATAAAACAACTAATCAAAAGGAGATTTCAGGGATCTCTTTGCTGGCACTGGGACAGGACTCTGTTGCTTTGCCCATACTTCAGTCTGGGTCACAGTCCTGGGAGGCAGTCCTGGGGAGAGGAGGAGCACTGGCATAGCAGAGCTTGTGGCAACAGTGGAGAGAGAACCCTTCTCACAGTTTCAAGGCAGAAAAGAACGCTTGTGGTCACTCATAGACCAGAGCGCAGGCCAGTATAGGAGTAAACAGCTCTCCTTAGATCATACCACCTTGGAAGAACTGAAAATGTATAGGTCCCTAGAAGTAGCTCTGAAAACAGCTGCACAAAACCCCTGAAGCTTGGGAATAGTATGCCCTCCACACTGGAAGCAGAGCCATATCTTAACAAACAGTTAATAAGTCAAGTAATTGGCTGGGGAAATGGGCAAACAATGGGGAAAAAAACTCATACTATAGAATCTTACTTTGGTAATAAGGAAAATCAAAACATACAATGAGAAGAAGACAACAAAGTCAAAGCTCCTACATCCAATGCCTCCAACAAAAATTAGTCTCAGGCCATGGAAGACCTCAAAAAGGATTTTGAAAAGCAAATAAGAGAAGTTGAGGAAAAATTGGGAAGAGAAATGAGAGTGATGCAAGAAAATCATGGAAAATGAGTCAATAGCTTGCTAAGGGAGAGCCAAAAAATACTGAAGAAAATAACACCTTAAAAAATAGACTACACTAAGTGGCAAAAAAAAGTCCAAAAAACCACTAAGGAGAAGAATGCCTTAAAAAGCAGAATTGGTCAAATGGAAGAGGATGTCCAAAAGATCACTGAAGAAAATAATTCTTTAAAAATTGAAATGGAGCAAATGGAAGCTAATGACTCTATGAGAAACCACGAAATTATAAAACAAAACCAAAAGAATGAGAAAAATAGAATACAATGTGAAATATCTTATTGGAAAAATAACTGACCTGGAAAATAGATCCAGGAGAGATAATTTAAAAATTATTGGACTACCAGAAAGCCATGATCTAAAAAGAGCCTAGACATCATCTTTCAAGAAATTGTCTGGGAAAACTGCCCTGATACTCTAGAACCAGAGGGTAAAATAGAAATTGGAAGAATCCAGTAATCACCTCCTGAAAGAGATCCCCAAAGGAAAACTCCTAGGAATATTATAGCCAAATTCCAGAGTTCCCAGGTCAAGGAGAAAATATTGCAAGCAGCCAGAAAGAAACAATTCAAGTATTGTGGAAACAAAATCAGGATAACACAAGATTTAGCAGCTTCTACATTAAGGGATCTGAGGACCTGGAATATGAAATTCCAGAGATCAAAGGTGCTAGAATTAAAACCAAGAATCACCTACCCAGCAAAACTGAGTGTAATCAATAAAGGCAGGGGGGGATTTACATTCAACAATGCAGAGGAATTTAATGCATTCTTTTTTTCCCTAGACAATGGGGTTAAGTAACTTGACTAGGGTCACACAGCTAGTAAGTGTCAAGTGTCTGAGGACGGATTTGAACTCAGGTCCTCCTGACTCCAGGGTTGGTACTCTATCCACTTCACCACCTATCTGCTCCGATTTAATGCATTCTTGAGAAGCCAGAGCTAAATAGAAAAACTGACTTTCAAATACAAGACTCAAGAGAAACATGAAAAGGCAAACAGGAAAGAGAAATCATAAGGGACTTATTAAAGTTGAACTGTTCACATTCCTACAGGGAAAGATGATATTTGTAACTCATGAGACCTTTCTCAGTATTAGGGTAGTTGGAGGGAATATATATAGACAGAAGGCATAGGGTGAGTTGAATATGAAGGGATGATATCTAAAAAATAAAATTAAGGGGTAAGAGAGGAATACACTGAGAGATGGAGAAAGGGAGAGTTAGAATGGGTAAATTATCTCACATAAACAAGGCAAGAAAAAACTTTTGCAGTGGAGGAGAAGAGAGGGAAAGTGAGAGGGAATGAGTGAACCTTACTCTCATTGAATTTGGCTTAAGGAGGGAATGACACACACTCAACTGGGTATGGAAATCTATCTTATCCCACAGGAAAGTAGCGGGAAGGGGATAAAAGAGGGTGTGATGACAGAAGAGAGGGCAGATTGGGGAAGGGTGTAACCAGAAGCAAACACTTTTGAGGAGAGACAGGGTCAAAGGAGAAAATAGAATAAATGGGTAAAAGGGGGAGCATGATAGGATGGAAGGAAATACAGTTAGTCTTTCATAGCATGACTATTTCAGGAGATCATATGGAAGGCTATATGAACTATTATATATGACTACACATGTATAACCTGTATCAAGTTGCTTGCCTTCTCAAAGATGGTAGATGGGGAGGGAGGAAGGGAGAGAATTTGGAACTCAAAGTTTTAAAAACAAATGTTAAAAATTGTTTTTTACATGCAACTGGGAAATAAGATACGCAGGCAATAGGGTATAGAAATCTATCCTGCTCTGCAGGAAAATAGAAGGGGAAGGAGATAAGAGAAAGGGAGGGGGGTGATAGAAGGGAGGACAGATTAGGGGAAGGTATAATCAGAATGCATGCCATAATGGAATAGGGGAGGACAGAAAGGAGGAGAAAATTTGGAATTCAAAATCCTGTGGAAGTGAATGCTGAAAACTAAAAATAAATATTTTTTTAAATGCTCAAAAAAAATTTTCCTTAGCCATTGTTGTGAAAAAATTATCCCTTTCAATTCTCTTCTATTTTTGTTTAATGCTGTGATCTTTTATTGTTAGATCTCACCTTCACTTGCAGTTTATCTTGTTATATGGTACAAGGTTCTTATCTAAAACTAGTTTTCTGCCAAATGTGTTGAATAATTTGTGTTCTAGGATTTAATAACCATTGAACTACTAGGTTAATTCTGAATCTCAATTTATTTTTCTCTAATTTTTCACTAGTAATAGTTTTGATGTTTATTGTCTTATAGTTTCAAATCTGGTCCAGAGTGTTTTACAGCTGGACTTACCAGTCCTTTATTGTTCCTTTTTAAAATATTTTCCATTCTCAGTTTTACTGATATATAATGGTACAGAATATCTTCTGATCATAATTTTTATTTCCTTTCTGTAAGTTCACTTTTATCATTTTTGACTGTGATAAATTATGATGATCAATTTGATGTTCTCTTTTTAGTCAAGCTAACTAATGGTTTATTGATATTGTTGGTCTTTCTTAAAGACAACCTTTCATTCTGTTTATTTTCAAATAACCTCTTTGTTTTCAATTTTACCTTTATCTCTTCTAATGTTCAAGATTCTTTCTTTTGTGCATATTTGGAAGCTATTAATCTGTTGGTTTTCTAAGTTTTTTTTAATTTCCTGCTTAATTCATCAATCCTCTCTTTTTCTATTCTCTTGCTATATGCTTTCAGAGATGTGATTTTTCCTCTGTTTTAGCTTCATACTTATTTTTGGTGTGCTGTCTATTGTTATTGTTTTTGTTCATATAATTTTTCCTTGTGTCTGTGATTTTTTTGTCTTTTTTTATTCATTGTTCAGAATGTAACTACCTATGTATCCTTTTAGATCTGTATCTTTACTTACGTTCCTGGTAGTTATTTCTGTTTTATTACGTAACACTGTGCAAAGAA
Organism: Phascolarctos cinereus; assembly: GCF_003287225.1. Classification (NCBI taxonomy): domain Eukaryota; kingdom Metazoa; phylum Chordata; class Mammalia; order Diprotodontia; family Phascolarctidae; genus Phascolarctos; species Phascolarctos cinereus. Next base: position 365,615,239 of record NW_027555958.1, read on the forward strand.
TGCATATGTGTGCGTGTGTGTGTGTGTATGTGTGTATGTGTGTGCATATAACATGTATTACCTACATAAAGGATATACAAAGAATAAAATATATATGACATATCACACATATATAAAGAAAATGTTTAATAGGTTTGTTTATTTCTTTGCACCCTAGCACATAATCAGTTTTTGTTAAGGTACCTTGGAATTCTTAGAAATTATATATATATAAAAACACACACACATGCACACATATATTTTTTTATTTTACTATTCAGAAGATAATAACACTTTTTCAGTTCTAAATTATGCCTATCCTTATAGGCCTTCAGACCTATAAGGGAAAAGTACAAGTACAGAAAAGTATAGCACATAATATTACATGACAAGCAAATTAGAGTTGCAAAGGTAAAGGTGAATCAGGGATGCTTTCTTATGGTATTTGAGTTGGGCTTTGAAGAATGGATAGGAATTTTATAGATAGAGAGCCCTATAAGAATAGGGAATAGATTGAACAAAGATACGGAAGTAGGAAGTACAGGAAATATTCCTAGGACAAGAAAATATTCTAGTTTGGAGTATGGTAGAGTATTCATAAAGCAAATATATGTATGTATATGTAGGTATGTATATGTACATATACATATATGTATGTGCATATACACACACATATATGTGTGTGTGTATATGTGTGTGTGTGTGTGTGTGTGTGTGTGTGTGTGTGTGTGTGTATATTATATATATATATGTATATGTATAATATTCTAGCTTGTAGAAAGAAATCTCTTGAGAAAAGGCTGGAAAAACAAAGTGGTCCCAGGTTGTGGAGAACCTTGAATACTGGGGAAAGAAATTTCAACTTTAGACCGTAAACAATAGAGAGTCACTGGAGATTCTCAACAAAGTAACATTTGTAATAATAGCTACTATTTATATGCTGCTTTATGGTTTACAAATCACTTTACATATATTATCTCCTTTGATTCTCATAACAACTCTGGGATGAAATGCTATTACTATGCCCATTTTGCAAATGATGAAAATGAGGCTTAGAGAGAAAGTAACTTGCCCAGGATCATACAGATATTAAGTTTCTGAGGCAGGATTCAAATTTAGGTCTTCTCCATCAGTTCTGACTCTGTCTGCTGCAATACCAGCTGCCATAAGAATGACATGAATAGATCTATACACAAGAATGACTATCCAAACCATAATACGAAGGACAGATTGAGAGGAAGAGAGGCAGAGATGTGAAACCCTTTAGGGAAATTGTTGTAGTGGTCTAGACTGGTGGTAATAGGGGCTTAAAAAAGGATAGTGGCAAAAGAATAGGGAGGAGAAGACGTACGTGAAATATATTGTGAAGATGGAATTGATAAAACTTGGTAATCAACTTGGCTATGAACATGAGCAAAAGGTAAGGTTAAAATATACCAAAGATTTTGAATATGAAAGAGTACGTGATGGTTCCTGGAAACAGAAATAGCAAAGTCAGAAGGAGAAGCAGATTGAAGGGGAAAGACATTATTTGGTTACAGACATGTTATACTTAAAGAAGCAGTAGAGCAGCCAGGGAGTGAAGTCTCGTATGCATTGGTCTCATAAGATTGGTCAGGGGTAGAGATGGGGATTTTAAAAATCATTTGCACAGAAGTAAAAGTTGGTCACATAAGATTGGTCAGGGATGGAAATGGGGATTTTAAAATCATTTTGCACAGAAGTAAAAGTTGAAACCATGGGAGCCAGAGAGGAAAAGAATATAGAAAGAAAAGTAAATGGGAGAAGCACCAACTTCTTAGAAATGCCAACATGGAGGGGCTGAGAAGAGGATTCACAGCTAGTACAGGAAGGAAAAGGAGAATAAATAATATGAAGAGGTGGTGTCCCTGAAGCCAGGGCAAAAGAGGGTCTTTAGTTGAAGGAGACAGTCAACAGTGGCAAGAACTTAAGGGAAAGCCAAAAAGGACCGAAAAGACCAATGCATTTATTTGATCATTAGAAAGTCATCAGCAGACTTTGAAAGAGAAATTTCACAAAATCACAGAATCATGGAATTTTAAAGATAAAAAGAACGTCAACAGGAAATGGTTGCCTACCTGTGGACACAAGCCTATACATGCCCTTCTTCAATTATATTACCCAGAAATGAACACAATACTCTTGATGTAGTCTGGCCATGGTAGGTATGTAACCTCTATTATGCTAGCAGCCTATTCAAAAATTGTAAAGTAAAACACTAAGCAGCCCATTTGTAGTATGGGGCATTCAGATTAATTTATTGTTTTCAATAATTTAGAAATAATAATAATAAGGTTTTTTTATCCTTTCCTTTTTTTGGGGGGGCCTCTCATTTCATCAGTGTAGGGAATTTCTGGTAAGGAACTACCCTCTGACAATGCAAATCCTCACCTCTTCTTGCCACTTATAGTCTCAGAGAATTGTCTAGGGCATTTAATAGTTAAAGAACTTGCCCTGAGTCACACGGCTAATATGTGAAGAAGGCAGGGCTTGAACTAAGGTCTTTATGACACCTAAGGGATGGCTATGCCTTTGTCTTTGTATTCCTAGCACTTAGCAAAGTTGCTGGCACACATAAGCGCTTAGTAAATGGTTGTTGATTAATGCTATACTGCCTCTGAGTTAAGAGTTTACAGAGTATAATTTAATCTTTTTTTAGTGGCCAAGAATATTGTGGTATCAGCGTCATTCTTCTAAATACTAGTGATCACTGTAGAATGTTGTAAACATAGAAGCGGTAGGAGGTTGAGTTGAATGTTTACTAACCACCAGAAAATAACATGGAAGTTGCATATTTCTTTTGAATCAGAGGATATGATCTTGTTTTCTTGTCATATATGCATGATGGCAAACAATTCTAGTTAATTAGGAGTTCTGATTAATGAAAATTCAACTGTATATTATTGTTGAGTTATCCTGAATATAACCTAAAACAATTCTCTTGGACTAGACATGTGCAGAATAAAAATGATAGGAGGCAGAACCTTTCTTAGGGCATAATGAAGTGAGGTGATCATCTCAGGCCTACCCTATTGGAGAAAGCAGCTGTCTCCCAAGGCATCTTCAGGAGGAGAAAGAGGCAGCTGAAAACTAAAATATAATTAGTGTCAGCATGTTCGTGACACCTCCTTCTCCCACTTCCACCTACTTACTGACTGTTACTCCTGATGGTTCTGCTTTCTGTTCTATTGATCATTTGCTTTAGGTGTTCATTCTACCAGATTTCACCTATACGGAATTATTCTTTAGGGAGAGAGGGTCTCAGTACCACCTCCATTGGTTGGATATGCAGAATGATATTCAAAAGATCTGAATTAGAGTAAGTATAAATTAGGACATCAAGAGAAACAGTGTCCTGGTGTGAAGGAGCACAGGCTTCAATAAGCATAGCATCAATGTGTGGCAAACAATAACCAGCAGATTGCGTTCAAGGGGAAAGAGTACTGGATTTGGATTCAGAAGAAACGTTTTTGAATTCTATCCCAAATGCTTATCAGCTGAGTGACCTTGGGTAGGTTCTAGCTATCAACCAAGTGCTTTTTATGCTAATTTTATCAGCAATATCGAGAAATGTGGATAAGAGGATGGAATAGTGAAGTGGATTCAAAACTTGAATGATAAGACTGAAAGACTTCATTAGAGCAGAAAAGCGACCAGAAGGTCATTAGATGATAGAGACAAGGATTAGGAGAGGGTAGTATAGCAGCTAGGTGACACAGAATTCCTGGTCTGAAATCAGGAAGAAATCTTCCTGAGTTCAAATCTAGTCTCAGACACTAGCTGTGTGACCCTGGGCAAGTCACTTAACCCTGTTTGCCTTAGTTTCCTCATCTGCAAAATGAGCTGGAGAAGGAAATGGCAAACTCTTCCAGTATTATTGCCAAGAAAACTCCAAATGAGGTCCAAAGAGACTGAAACTGAACCAACTAGACAACTACAGCAGCTATTCATCAACAAAGACAATGACCGTGGAGAGAGCTATCTACCAGTCTGCCCCAGGACCTCTCCTTCACCATGTGCTGCTTAACACATTTAGCAGTGGACAACATTTTAATTAGTGTGTGCCTACTGCTCTTACTTCTAGACTTAGGAGGAAGAGGCAAGTTCTCAGCTGAGGTCATCTGTGCTCAGTGGAGCTATCACATTTAGTCCTTCATTGTGTATTTGGTAAGCATTTACTATGTGCCAGGCAATATGCTAATCATCGGGCATACAAGGAAAGGCCAAAAACCAGTTCCTGCCTTTTAAATGGGGAGAGAACACATGTAAGTAGGTATATTCAATATATATGCAGATTAGATGGAAGATAATCTCTCTGGGGAAGGCATTAACAGCTGGAGGACCTGGGAAAGGCCTTCTGTAAAAGATAAGATTTGAACTAAGTCTTAAAAGAAGGCAGGAAAGCTAAGTGTTAAAGGTGAGGGGACTGAGCCAGTGCAAAGACACAGAGATTAAGAGATAATGAGTAGTGAACAGATAAATTGCAAGCAGATTTGTGTTTTAGAGTGTGGAATGTGTGTAGACAAATAAGATATGAGGAGGATGGGAAGGCAGAAGGGAGGAAGATCTTTAAATGCTAGCCCAAGAACTGTATATTTCATCCTGGAGGTAACAGGAAGACAGCGAAAGGGAGATCAGCTAGGCTATTGCAAGAGTCCAGTAGAGAAGTGATGAGAATCTGAACTAGGTGCTGTAGCTTGTATGAGTGGAGTTAGTATAATGTAAAAAGAGAATGGGGACCAGGACAGAGCCTTGAGAGGTACCCATGGTGAGTGGGCATGATGTGGATAAAGAGTCAGCAATAAAGACTGAGGAGTGGTCAGACAAATAGGAAGAGAACCAGAAGAGGACAGCATCACAAAGACCTAGAGAGGAGACAGCTCCAGGAGAAGGTGATTAATAGTTTCAAATAGTGCTGAGAAATTAGGGAGTGTCTGAGCTGAAAAGGGGGGCATTAGATTTGGAAATTAGATCATTGGTAACTTTGGAGAGGGCATCAAGTGGGATGTTTTTTGAGAATGGGGGAGACATAAGCATGCTTATGGGCAACAGGAAAGGAGCTAGTAGAGGGGGAGAAATTGAGGATGAAAAGAGAATGGGGATGATAATGGGGGACAATTTTATTGAGAAGTCAGGAGTGGAAAGCTTATGTAGAGGGTTTTTCCTTGTCAAGGAGAAAGGCCACTTCTTCATCTAAGACCAGAATGAAAGAGGAGATAATAGAAAGAGATATATGAGTGAAGGAAGATGAGGAGGAGAAAAGAAGGGAGAGCTTTCTGTGAATAGTATCAATTATTTTTAGTGAAGTATAAATCAAGATCTTTGCTGACAGGGTGAAAAGAAGGAGTGCCATTATTGAAGAGAGATAAGAAGGTTTCAAACAGACTCTGATAAAAGTGAAATTGTGAATCAGTCAGAAAGGAAGAGAATTGCTTCTTGCAATGCGGGCAGCAAGGTTAGTTGAGGTTAGATAACATAAATTTGTAGTCGGTCCATTCAGCACAGTTTCATAATTTCTTCCAGTCCCATTCAGCACTACACAAATGGGAGTGAAGTAAGAAGCTGGGGAATCCAGGGTTGGGGATAGGCAAGGCTTGATCAGCTTGATCAGATTGACAGGGGGCAAGTGGAGTGGAATAGAGGGTGGAAGATAGTGTAGAAGTCACTTGGTTCACCAAGCTCTCAAGATGCGGAAGGGAAGAGAGTGTAGGCAATGCAGAAGTGATGGCCTGGTAAAGAACTGAGGAGTAAATGGAATGGAGATCATAATAAGACAAAAAAAAAAACCCAACATGGTCCAACAGTCCTAAGGGGTAGGGGGAAATGGAATAATAAAATGTATTATGAGATCAAAAGAATTTTAGAATTCATGAATATAGAAATGGAACAGTTGTGGGAGATGAAGGGTTAAGGATGTGACCATTGTTGTTTGTAGCTGAGAGAAGCCCCAAGTGTTACATGTGTAGGGTACTGTTGTACAGTGTTTAAGGCCACCACGGGCTCAATACTTTCAGGTAACCCTCTTTCACCAAACTCTTTCTTGTTTTGTTGTTTAGTTGTTCAGTTGTGTGCAACTCTTCATGATCCCATTTGGGATTTTATTGGCAAAGACACTGGAGTGATGCTCCATTTCCTTCTCCAGCTCATTTTACATATGAGGAAACTGAGGCAAACAGGATTAAGTGACTAGCTCAGAGTCACATAGCTAGTAAGTGTCTGAGGACAGATTTGAACTAAGAAAGATGAGTCTTCCAGACATCAGGGCCAGTACTCTATTCATAGTGACACCTAGCTGCCCTAAAACCCTGTCTAAACCTGGTAAAACAGGCTCCCAATGCTAAACCAAAGTGACTTTACATATAATTAACAAGAATATTTCTGATAAAATGTTTCCTTAAAGGACTCATTGTACCTTATTACTAGGGAATATTCTTAAGATTCAGTTTGGAATAACCTTGGTAAGTCCTAGGACTTTCCTGCTAGGGAAAAAGGCAGCCAGGCAGTCACTTGTCAGTCAACAAGCATTTATTAAGAGATGTGTATGGCACTATGCTAAAGGCTGAAGAAACAAACAAACAAACAAAAGTAAAACTAATCCCTACCCATGAGCTCACTCTCTAATGGGGGACACAACATGAAAATCACAAGAGCTGGTAATGAGTATTTGAAAATTAAGTTAAGGTGTTGCTTTGGAAAGAACCTGGGCAGGTGAATGAAAAGATGAGCTAGAAGATAACATCAGGAGATGTAATGCAAAGTCGTGATGTATAGGGGATCAAGCAGTAACATAAGATACAAGTAGAGCTAGGGCTAAGACCCTTTGCCAAAGAAGGTAGGTTGGAAAGAACTGAGGGGAGACAAGAGGCAGGAAATAGAGCCAAGGATCAGGAGAATTAAACAGATGCCTAGTCAGTGAGCTGAGTCAGGATCAATTGGTGGGAAAGCACAGGCCAGGCCGAGGTTAGGAGCAAGAACCAGGATACATCCCCAAAAAGTAGGTTTTGCCAGCAGAGGTTTTCCGCTAAGTACTGCTTTTTAATGGACAGCTCTAGTCTTTCCAGACAACCTCGCCCTACGAGTCAGATTGCAGGGAACTTAAATAATCCCCATCCAACTCAATGGGATTGGTTCTTCAGTTCAATTCAATAAAATTGTATTAAATTCCTATGATATGGAATGTGTTGTGCTAGCCACTGGGAACGCAAAAACAAAAAACAACAAAAGCAAAAACCAAACAAACCAAAAAAATCCACTGCTTGCCTTTGAATTGACCTTTTTACTTTGGGACATAATACGTACATAGAATAGTAAATAAGATGCAATTTTAAGATGGAGAGAAAACTAAATAAGTAAGAGGATTCAACAAGACTTCCTATAAGAGGTGGAGCAGGGCTGAGCTTTGAAGGAAGGAAGATTCTAAGACATCTAAAATGAGGAGGGAGTGCAACCCAGAGGTGATTGATAGCTTGGGCAAAGGCACAGAGGTGGGAGGATGTAATGGTCATTTCTCTTATAGTCTTGTCTCAGCTCAGGAATTCTCCAGTCGGTCAGCAGAGGCAGTGTGAATGGTCAGGTTGGACAGGGGCTTCTATCATATCCAAGATGGGGCACATTCCTGAAATTCCTTGGAATAACTCTGGTTAGATTTCTTCTTGGGGTAAGGGAAAGTAAAGGAGTTGACCAGAGGTTCTGGCCAATACCAGGTTGTCAAAGGAAATGTGTAGTGTAGATCATTTGAACCCTAGCATACACTTACACTTTGTTTTGTCGGGGACAGGAAAAAGGCCAAATCCACTGGACTACTGGGATCGTCGGATTATGGATTTAGAGCTGGAATGAACCTGAGAAGGCATCTAGTCCAACTACCACATTTTATAGGCAAGGAAACCAAGGCCCAGCTAGGTAAATTGATTCATTCCTAACATTTATACTGTGCTTTAAGGATTCCAAATATCATCTCATTTTAGCCTCACAACAAACCTGGGAGGCAAGTGCTATTGTTAATCCAAATTACAAATAAGGAAACCAAGGCAAACCGAGGTTAAGTGACTTGTTAACAAAGTCACACAGCTAGTAAGTGTCTGAAGTAGGATTAAACTCAGGTCTTCCTGAATCCAGGTCCAATGCTCTATTCTATTCCCCGGAGGCCACCTAACTTACTTAAAGTTTTATTAAGCAGTAGTGTGAGAATTCACATTTAGATTGTAAGGAAGAGTTGAAAGGGATTTCAAAAGTTATCTAGTTCAATCCCCCTCTTTTTTTTTTAAATAAGGAAACTGAGGCTCCGTGGGTTTAACTGGTTTGTCCAAAATGACAGTATCAGAGGTGGAACGTAAACCCAGGTCCTCTGACTCCAAATCTAGTACTCTTTCTACTATGCCACGCTGCCTATGAGGTGACCCATTCTTTGACTTTGGCTTTGTGCATCTCAGCAAGGGCTTAGAGGAAGTATATCTTTGGAGTGGGAGAATGAAGAAAGAAGGGTATTTTAGGATGGGGAAACAGAGGTAGCACTAATATCAACTGAACACATGCAGAGATGGGGAAGAAGACTGATTTGATTGAAGAGAATGGAGGGGAGCATCAGATTGGGGTGGGGGGAGGGGTTGCTATTACTTGTTTTCATGAGTTTATGATCTGCAGACTCCATGGTTAAATCACTCTATTCATTGGAAAAGTGTGAGCACTCAGACCACCTAGTCAGGTAACTGGTGTTCAAGATTGAGCCATAAATCTGGAGTTAAGAAAACCTGAGTTCTAATTTTGCCTCTAGGACTTACTGGCTGTGTGACCCTAGTCAAGTCACTTGACCTCTGAGTGCTTGTTTCCTAGCCTATAAAATGAGCGTTGGACTTAATGGCCTCTAAAGTCCCTTCCAGCTCTAACTCTATAAATTCTCTGAGTCTTTCCAGCAAGTTGCTCACATTCTGCAATTCTGTTAGAGCCTTTAGGCAAATTGGATAGCAGCAGAAGACCACTATGGCAATTTTTTTTCAAAATTAATTTGCATTTCATCAAAAACTCTTTCTTGCTAATTGTCAGGTTCCTGACAGCCACTTTTGCCTGTTTGCAATATCTCCAATTTCATCTTTAAAGATTGTGACAACTCAGGAATAATGGGGAAGCCAAGTACATTAGACATTTCTAAAATAAGACCCTGTTTCCAATTTGAGGGCAAGATTCTTGCCATTTCTATATCAAGTACTGTCGTACATTCTGCAATACTGCCAGCCAACGTGCGAGAAACCAGACCAGTAAAACAAAGGTGACAGTCTACAATTCCAGACACTCTTCACAAGTCACAGCTGCTGCAATCACTGACAAATAGAATCATCTGTCAATCCAAGGGAACATGCCCAATGCTAACCACTTGAAATGCAAGTGGCAGATTTGGTGGGGGGGTGGGGGAGATGACTTTTTTTTTAAGAGTCATCAATATTATTCTACTAATCTAAGAGAAAGGTGCTATAAAGTCTGACTCAAAACAGCCTAATTACAATTCAAAGTTTTCCTTGATTTAGAAAAAGAACCTGCTTCCTCCTCCCCAAAGATTTCTTCCTTTCATTTGCATATGCATGTGACAAAGGGGCAAGCCCTAAGTAGTACCTTCAATCTGAAGAGAACTAAACAATTTGGAGCCATGGTTCTTGCGGTTTTGTGAATGGAGATGTTGAATTGTGGAGAAACCTGGTTATGGAAAATGGGGCCAAGCCAACATCTAGACAGCATAGGCAGATAGATATCTGTGTGATATGTGTAACAGGCCTGCTATCTTGGGTGGGGAGGGGCAGAGCTAGGATTCCACCCTTGTACTGAGAGATCACAGCTCTGAACTCAGGTTGACTGGTTTCAGTGCTGGGGGAGCCCAGCCTCTAAAAAGAGGAGTACTGCTTTTTCTTGTTGTAGAAGAAGCATTATACTCATTTGGGAGTTCTAGGATAGAATCTCTTTAAGTTCAGGTTTGGTTCATGACTATCCTGCATTGGTCAACAGAGTCCCTTCTAGAAGGGTACTCAATATAAAAAGTAGCTGAGTATGGGAAATCTATTTATTTCCTCCCCAACAAAAGAAATGCTTATACTGTACACAAAAGATTTGTAACTGTATATTGACAGATGTTTAAATTATTAAACAGTAACCTATAACTCCTACCATACTCTCCCAAGAGGTTGTACTTACAATATCAGAATATAAAACACTGTAGAACTGATGAAAAGTCTTTTTCAAAAGGCTATATCTTCCAGCAAGTTAGAGCATGGCTTGGGCTCATCTTCCTGTTAGTGGTCATTTCTCCTCTGAGAAGTGTTGTAGTAGCTACAAGAAGCACTGGCCACAAGGCACCCAACACCGACTGAAGAGCACAGGAGCTCTGGACCAAGGTAGACATTGGAATCAAAAAGTTTAGCTCTTAGGATCACTGCTTGGTCACCCATGCTCACAGAAACACAAAGCAGAAGGGTCTGCAAGGACTTGATTGTTAATCTCAGGCTCATCCAGATGAGTACATGATCTCTTTGCTACAGGAAAACAGATGCCATGGTTACTTGGAAGAGAGGAAAAAGAAATCCCCATCCCCATCCCATAAGAAGTCAAAGTGAAAGCTAGGGGAGTCCCAAGCCATAAATTCTGAAGAGGGATGGAGGGAAGAGAGCAAGAGTAGAAAATTACTTGGAGAGCAGCTCTTCCTTCTCATGTTAGCAATCATGTACAACCCCTAGGTATAAGGGCCACACAGGGGGACCAAGAAGAAGCTTCTGGTCATGCTTGCCCTACAAAAAGGGCACCACCCACCAGAAAGGGATGGGACAAATGCTCAATTCCAGCAGATATGGGGGGTGGAGCCAATTACCCTTATTTCATACAATTTAATGATTTTTGTTCCTTGAATGACCTTCTTAAAAAGACATTCATTCCCGTCTTCTCCATTGTACTTCAAAGTAAGGATACAGAGAGATCCATAGAGATCCCCTGGAAACAAAAATTGACAACTTTGTCATTGCTGTTATCATTTCTTCTAAAATAATCAAAGCATGGGTTCATCCCACTGAGTTTTCAGCTTCCCAGTAATTTATGGTCCTATAGATTCTAGTCTGTAAGTCAGGCGGTCCATCAGTTATCCGTCATCCTTGCAGCATAACCCACCCAGTGTATCTATGAATCATAAAGTGTCATCTTTCAGCACATCTGTCATTTCACCTCTTCCTCTAACTTCTGTACTCCTCTTCATTCACTAAGTAGTCACACAGCAAAGTTTTATGTATCATCATGTTGCTTGTTTTGTTTTGCTCTGCACTGTATGCTGGATGACTGCTAGCTGCTCTTCATTGTGAATCAACATTTGAATGTATCATTGTGGGGGTAAAGGTTTTTCTTCTCTGGTCCTTACATAAACTCAATCACTGTCCAGCATTGCATAAACAAAGTGTCTCGGTCAAAAAAAAATCACTCTTTCTAAAATCAAAGGAACATAAGCCAGGGAGAGAGCTCAAGGTGTCCTGGGTTCCAGCCTTGTAGCAGGTCTACATCTAAACCCATAGTACCACAGACCAACAACTGAGACATTTATCAATGGTGCCCTTCCATTACCCGCCACAGGAAAACCTGATACAGTTCAAATGTCAGGTCCTCCATGAAGCTTTCCCCAGTTCCCACAACCATAAATGATTTTGTCCTTTCCTGGAAGCCCCTTAGCACTTTGTTTAACATTGATTAGCACACAGTAAACAATAAATGTTACTCCATTCATAGGTCTTTTACACAGGAAGTATTGCGTCAACTTGAGGATCTCTCTTTCCTGGAGCTCCCTCCATTGATACAGATGGCAGCCCATTTTGGACTTTGTAAATGAGTCTTAGGGAGCTGCCAGAGGTTAAATCCAGAGTCACCCATCTTGTAACCCTAAGAGGTCACATGCCAAAGATGGGATTTGAACCCAAGTATTCTTTACTTTAAGCCAAACACTATCATCTTGTCTCTATTATTTCTAATGTTATTAGCATGGCAGCAGGTTGGTATGATGGATAAAGTTCTGGGCTTGATACAAAAGAGACTCAGGTTCAAATCCCACTTCTGACATTTATTAGCTAAGAGATTATGAACAAGTCACTTAATCTCATTGTGACATGGGTACTTCACATATAAATAGAAAGGATAATTCATCAACAGTTATCTACCACATGCTAGGCACCGAGGATGCAAAGACAAAAATGAAACAAGTAATCATGAGTGGGGAGGGAGCCTAAATACATTAAGATTTCTGAAGCGTCAAAAGGAAAAATAGGTATTTTTCATCTCTATTGAGGGTGAAACAAGTAGAAATGTATCTAAACCACCACAGAATGGCTTTTGATCAGGTATAAGAGGAGCCAACGATAAAGATTGTAAAAAAAAAAAGGTCAGAGTCCAATACTTTAACCTCTCCTTGTCATTCTAATACTTTTTATTGACTTTTATTAAATCATCTATGACTTTTATTCATTTACACATTCAGTCACCCCCCATTCATTAAGTGCCTGTGGTATATAATAGATCTTGCTTTGAGATATAGACCTAGTAGTGGTATTGCTGGTTCTCAAAGTATTTCAAATATGTTATAGTTTTCAAACCTGACAATACCCCATGATATAGATACTATAGTAACATATATCAGTTTTAAAGAAGACCACCAATTTCCACCAACTAGAGACCTTTACACAGATACATTCCTAGGGAAGCCTACCTCTGGTTTAATAGCTAAGCCCAGAAAGTAGCCTGAGGCACACAGAATTTAAGTGTCTTACTTGGTGTCCCACAATTACTATGTGTCAGAGAGAGAATTTGAACCCAGGTATTCCTGACTCTAAGCCTAGCACTTTCTCACTTACCATGCTGGCTCTGAGGGACCTTTCACCATATACCAATGTAATTAAACATTTTTGCTTGTTTGTGGCTGCAAAGGCTAATTTCTATTAAAATTAGCCAATTTGATGTCTAAGTACATACACATTCCCATTGAAGCCAATTGTACACCTCTGCATTCTCTGAGGTTCACTTTATGCTTAACCTAAAGATTTCCTTTGGTCAAGAATGACACAAAATTCTCTTAATTGGCAGGATTCAAACTCCCATTATACATAAATGTATAGCATGAGACACAAATTGATTAAGAGTTCCGGGAAGATGCAAAAATTCACTTGAAGACTGCAAATGATTTCTAGAGAAGAATTTGTTAAAAACAAACAAACAAACAAAACAAAACAAAACAAAATAGACATTCATTGATTGATATTCAGCAAGTTTCTAGACAGCAGGTGTCTATCAAAATGTGTAAGAGTTAAGAGATTTTTAAAAAAGGGGTGAGCAAGAGGAAGCGTTAGGAGGAGATCATAAAGATATGTAATTCCTAGAGATGCTGAAGTCACTGAGAAGAGGGAAAAAATCCTTTTTTCCATTAACAAAAAGAAAGTTTAAGAAATTTTTAAATATATAATAATTTTGGAGGAGTCAGAGCCTTCCTTGATATAAAGTCCTTTTGTTAGTTTGGAAACATAGAAATTTACTTTCTGTTTTTTTAATAGTATTTTATTTCCTCCCAATTACATGTCAAGACAATTTTTAGCATTCCTTTTTATAATATTTTTAGTTCCAAATTTTTTTCCTTCCTCCCTTTCCTCCCCTTTTCATAAAAGGGTAAGCAATTTGATATACGTTATTCATGTGCTATCATGAAAAACATATTTCCATATCAGCCACAGTTATAAAAGAAGAAATAGGTCAAAAGAAAAAAAAGCATGAAAAAGAATAAAGTAAGTGAAACAAGAATGCTTCAATCTGCATTCAGAATCCATTGGTTCTTTATATGGATGTGGATAGCATTTTCCTTTATGAGCTCTTTGTACTTATTTTGGATCATTGTGTTTCTGGGAAGAACTGGGTCATTCGTAGGTGATCATCATGCAATGTTGCTGATACTGTATACAATGTTTTCTTGGTTCTGCTCATTTCACTTTGTATCAGTTCATACAAGTCTTTCTGTTTTTCTGAAAAACCAGGTTTTTCTGAAATCTGCCTTATTTTTGCACAATGATTTTCCATTATATTCATACGCCACAGCTTTTCCAGCCATTCCCCAATTGATGAGCAACTCCCCACTTCCAATATTTTGCCACTACGTTTGCACATATAGGTCCTTTTCCCTTTTTTATGATCACTTTGAGATGCAGACCTAGTAGTGGTATTGCTGGATCAAAGGATATTTGGTTGCCCTTTGGGCATAGTTCCAAATTGCTCTCCAGAATGGTTGGATCAGTTCACAACTCCACCAACAATACATTAGTGTCCCAATTTTCCTACATCCTCTCCAAAATTTATCATTTTCCTTTTTTTTGTCATATTAGCCAATCAGATAAGTGTGAAGTGGTACCTCAGAGTTGTTTTAATTTGCATTTCTCTAATCAAAAGTGATTTAGAGCACTTCTTCATATGCTTATAGATAGCTTTGATTTCTTCGTCTGAAAACTGCCTTCCTTTCTTCATCTGAAAATTTCATATCCTTTGACCATTTATCAACTGGGAAATGGCTTGTATTTTTATAAATTTGACTCAGTTCTCTATATATTTGAGAAATGAAGCCTTTATCAGAGACACTTGCTATAGAGATTGCTTCCCAGCTTTATGCTTTCCCTCTGATCTTGATTGAATTGGTTTTGTTTGTGCAAAGCTTTTTAATTTAATGTAATCAAAATCATCTATTTTACATTTTGTAATGTTTTCTATCTCTTGTTTGATCATGAACCTGTAACTCATTTAACTTCTCCTTTAAGAATTTGTATACTATCAAGGTGTAGAGGTAACCCTGGCTTTTCCCAGGCTATGCTGGCAAACTGCAGGCTCCAGCAATTTGTTCCAAGCTGGAAAGACTTGAGGTATTGTCCCAGTGAAAGGCTTGACCAGCTGTCAAAGACCACCCCAGCTAGGTGTAGATAAGAATTGTTTGGCCATGTTGAACCATGAAGCAAATTGATATACAAAATAGCTGTTAGGCCTGTGTGGCTCCCTTCTGCCTGTCTAGTCAGATTAGTGGAAAGGGGACAGAAGATGCCAAGAATCACATAGTTCTTAGACTGTCTACACATAATAATTTTACTCAACAGTTGTGTTAATCTATGATCCCTGTCTAATGACAAAGCAATTGTTAGACTCCTGAAAGAACAGAATCACATCCATATTGACATTCTTGCTGGCAGAAAGAAGTCACATCTAAACGAAAGAGGAACTTTAGGTCCTCCTTGAATAGTTCTGCAAGGAAGCTGACAGATTTGGCTTTATCTTGTGCCCAAAGGTAATAAGAAATATAATTTTGTGGAATACTTGGGCTTCTCACTTTGTAATACTATAATAAATATAAGCAAGCAGACCACCATGAAGGTAATTGCAGCTTATGTTGCAGATAATGAAGTAATAGAAAAATTTCATAAAGAACTTGACAAGATTCACCACCTTAAGTTAATGTCTCTCTTGATACTTGGCAACTTCCATGCAAAAGTGGATATAGGGGAAGATGATTCAAAGTGCTGGAAAATATGATTCAGACTCAAGAATGAAAGAGACCAACAATCTGTAACAGATCAGAAGCCTTGAGTTTCTACTTCATGAATATTTTTTCAAGAAGAGAGTTGTAACGTGACAGACATGATGAGCACCAAACAACCTAGAAAAAATAAAATTACCTATCTCTTAACAGACAAAAATAATTTGGATGCTATACCATTTAGTACATATGTTTAGTATTGATATAACTTCATTGTCTATTGTACCTGTTAACAAAATGTAATTTCCTTCCATGTCTCTTTTAATTAGGTCTACTTTTGCTTTTGCTTTGGCTGAGATCAGGATTGCTACCCCTGTTTGCTTGTTTGTTTGTTTGTTTTTGTTTTCTCACTTCAGCTGAAGCATAATAGATTCTGCTCCTGCCCCTTAACTTTGCTGTATGTGTGTGTGTCTCTGTTTCAAGTGTGTTTCTTGTAAATAACATATTATAGGATTCTAGTTTTTGATCCATTCTGCTATCTGCTTCCATTTTATGGTAGAGTTCATGCCATGCACATTCACAGTTATGATTACTATGTATTTCTTCCATCCTATTTTTCCTCCTGTTTGTCCTCTCTCCCTTTTCACCCTTTCCCTCCTCACCAGTGTTTTGCTTCTGTCTACCACCTCCCAGTCTGCCCTCTCTTCTGTCAATCCCCTACATACACCTTTACTTAATCTCCTCCCTTACTACTTTCCTGCCAGTAAGATAGATTTCTATATATAACTGATTGTTTATATTATACCCTCTTTGAGCCGATACTGATGAGAGTTAGGTTCAAGAGATGCCCACGGGCCAACCTCCTATTTTCCCCTCCACTATAATAGGTCTTTTGAGCCTCTTCATGTGAAATAATTTTTCCCATTCTACCTCTCCCTTTTTTCTGCACTGAGTGTACTCCTCTTTCTCACCCCTTAATTATTTAATTACTAAATAATTATTTCTTATCCCTTAATTATTATGAAATTCACGTTATGCCCATACCATCTGTCTATGTAATATTACTTCTAGTTGTACTATTAGTGATACAATTTTTAACAATTGCAAGTTTCATCTTCCCGTGTAGGAATGTAAACAGTTTAGCTCCACTGAATCCTTTATGTTTTCTTTTCCCTTTTTGCCTGTTTGTGCTTCCTTAGGTCTTGATATTGGAGGTCAAATTTTTTGTTCAATTCTGTTCTTTATATGAAACACTGAAATCCTTTTATTTCACTGAATGACTATTTTCCCCCTTGTAGTGCTATGCTTAATTTTGCCAGGTAGGTTATTCTTGGTTGTAGTCCTAGCTCCTTTGCCTTCTGGAATACTATGTTCCATGACCTCTGATCTTTTAACGTTGTAGGTGCCACATCCTTGTGTGATCCTGATTGTGACTACCTGATATTTGAATTGTTTCTTTCTGGACACTTGCAGCATTTTTTCCCCTTGATCTGATAGTTCTGTAATTTGGATACAATGTTCCTAGGAGTTTTTAGTTCTAGGTCAGTTGTTTTTCCAATGAGGCATTTTACATTTTCTTCTATTTTTTTCATTCTTTTGAATTTGTTTGATTCTTGATGTCTTGTAGAGCTTCCACTTGCCCGATTCTAACTTTTACGGAGTTGTTTTCTCCAGTTAGCTTTTGTACTTCCTTTTCCATTTGGCCAATTCTTTTTAAGTTGTTTTCTTTTTCCAAGCTGTTGACTCTTTTTTTTCATAATTCTCTTACATCCCTCTCGTTTCTTTCCCCATTTTTTCTTCTACCTCTCTTACATGATTTTTAAGCTCCTTTTTCAGCTCTTCTATGAGTTCTTTGTGGTCTTGAGACCACTTCCTGTTTTTCTTTAGGGTTTTGGCCATAGGCGTTTTTGACGTTGCCGTCTCCTTCTGAGTTTGTGTCTTGGTCTTCTCTGTCACTACAATAACTTTCGATGGTAAGATTCTTTTTGTTGTTGTGGTTGTTGTTGTTGCTTTTTTGCTCAATTTATTTTTTTTTCACCTTTTTCCTTTCTTTTACATTTGAGCTCTGCTCCCAGGGTGGAAGGGCACTGTCTCAGGCTTCTTGTGTCATTGGCTACAGGCCCTGGTTGTTTACCTGTTGCTGCACTGAGGCCCACAGGAAACCCTTTTGTCTGGTGTTGCACTAAGTGGGTGGGGTAGAGGGTAGCTGGTTCTGCTGGAGCCTGTAGGGATCTGGCGGCTTACCTGGTGCCAAGCTGGGGTCCTAGTGGTGGTATCTGGTGTGTGCTGAGGCAAGTGGGGTGTTTCTGCCTTTCCCCACATGATGGTTCTCCGAGCTGGAGTCTGCCAGATCCCTGACTGTGCTGAGGCACATGGGGGTCCCAGTATTGACATCTGCCTACTCCACTGTATTAGGGCTCAGTATCTTTTGCTGGTTCGCTGAGTTGGGGCTTTCTGCTTACTTGCTGAAATGCTTGTTTCCTGTCCTGGACTATGCTCCTCTTTTACCCAAGTGAGATAGCTCTTTCTTTCTGATCTTCCAAATTTCTTGGGTTAAAAAAATTGTTTCACTCCTTTTTGCTGGTTCTGCTGTTCCAGGATTTGTTTGGGGGCACTATTTTATGTTGTTTGGAAGTGAATATGGGAGAGTTACAGTGATTTACTGCTTACTCCACCATCTTGGATCCTGGAAGTGAAAAATTCTAAAAACTTACTTTGTAAAAACTAGTTTGTTAGATTATGAATCAGAAGCTCTCAGTTCTTGTCCTGGTTCTACCACTGGCTGTCTGTATATAGCAGCTGATGGTATTTTTTGTTCTTTCAGAAGAAAATTTGACATTTTATTGATGCTTTTTGTTTTTACATCAAGGTCATTTCTATGTATATCTTCTACCTCCCCCCACCCCTGACACACACACCTCTAGTCAGTCTTCATAACAAAGAAAAATAGTTGAACAAAATCAACCTCTCACTAACTGCATCTGGCATTTTATGAATTATGACATACCACACTTCCCCACCTCTCCAAGGAAAAGATGGAAGTGTATTTCCTCATCCCCTTTCTATGATCAATATTGGCTATTATAATTGCTTCATATTTCACACATTTTTTTCTTATTTTAAGCCTATGGGGGCTCAAAGACAGGGGATAGGTATGCTGAAAAATGACTTCACTATCACCAGTTATGGGACTAAACATCTAATTGTATTGGCCTCCATTTCCTGTATGGTCTTTATTTCCTTAGTTTCTATGCCACTACTGGTCTTCCACCCAAATTCTCTAGCTGATCTATTTTTTTACTCTTTTCCTGGTTCTTTTTCCTCTTTTCACTTTTTAAGTACGGAACTCACTCTACCCTCTTCCTTTTTTCTCTCTATGCTTTTTCCTTTAGAAGCCTCATACACATTCCCCAATTGATAAATGGTCAAAGGATATAGACAGGCAGTTTTCAGATGAAGAAATCAAAGCTATTAATAGTCATATGAAAAAATGCTCTAAAACACTAATAATTAGAAAATGCAAATTAAAACAACTATGAAGTACCATCTCATAACCATCAGATTGGCTAAATGATGAATGCTGGAATGGATATGGGAAAATAGGTACAGTAATGCAATCAGTGGAGCTGTGAACTAGTCCAATCATTCTAGAGAACAATTTGGAACTATGTCTAAAAGGCTATAAAATTGTGCATACCCTTTGACCCAATAATACCATTACTAGGTCTATACTCCAAGGAGATCAAAGAAAAATGAAAAGGACCCATATGTTCAAAAAATATTTGTATATTTTTTTTTGTAATGGCAAGAATTGGAAACTGGGGGGCCATCAATTGGGAAATGGCTTAACAACTTATGGTATATGAATGTAATGGAATACCTTATCGTGCTATAAGAAATGATGAAGGGGATGGTTTCAGAAAACCCTTGGAAAACTTATATGAATTAATGCAAAGTGCAGTGAACAGAACCAGGAGAACAAATCTACAATAACAGCAATAGCATAAGGGTAATAAAGTGTAAAAGACTGTTGTTCACTCATTTCTGTCATATCTATTTCTTTGTGATGCCATTTGGGGTTTTCTTGAAAGAGATACTGGGGAGTTTGCCATTTCCTTCTCCAGCTCATTTTACAGATGAGAAACTAAGGCAAACAGGGTTAAGTGACTTGCCCAGAGTCACACAGTTAGTAAGTATCTGAGGCCAGCTTTGAACTCAGAAGAAAATGAGTCTTCCTGACTTCAGCAAAGCATTCTATCACTGTGCCACCTTGCTACCCTAGTAATTGATCAGTCAATGATCCACCACATAATGGTGTAAAGTGCTATCTACCTCCAGATAGAGAATGGGTGGACTCAGATTAAAGCATATGTTTCCTTTATTTTTCTTGCTTTTTTTTAGAATATAGATAATGCAGAAATATGTTTTTTATTATTTTCAAACTTGCATTATATTTATGTCTGTGTCTTATTGCCTCTACCAGACTCTGAGCCTAACAGAATATGACTAGATACTATGTAATGCTTTGGTTTTTTTTCTTTTTTAATCTTCATATACCCAAAGCTCAAGCATCACACCTTACAGATAGTAGGTTCTTGATTTTTCTTAAGTGGATTGACAAATTGTTTTGAAATGGACAAGTCACTTAAATTATCTAGAAATCATCATTAAATTGCTGGGTTAGGATGCTCATTATGTTCCCTTCTACCTCTAAAGTCCTACAACTTATTTTTAAAATATAATCTATTCAAATAGAAATTACAAATGTATTTCATTGAATTTGCTTCTATGTATTTTCTTACCTTTTTCTCAAGGGCCAAGCTTAATAATTATAAGTACACAATGTTCAGTTTTGTTTTTTGTTCCTTTGATGTTGTTGTAGTCATCGTGTATTTTTTTCTGATTCTGCTTCTGTAGCTGGATCATTTCATATCTCTTCCAATGTTTCTCTGAATTCCTCATGCATCATCTCTTATGGCAGAGTAATATTCCATTACATTCGTGTACCATAATTTCTTTAGTCATTTTTCTATCTATGAGCATCTACTTTGCTTCCATTTCTTTACTACCCCAAAGAGTACTGGCACCATGATGATGATGATGATGATGATGATGATAGCATTTATTAAGCACCTACAGTACCAGGCACTGTGCTAAGTACTTTACAAATATTATCTCATTTGATCCCTGCAACAACCCTGTGAGGTGGGTGCTTTTATTATCTCCATTTTACACTTCAGGAAATTGAGGCAAACAGAGATTAGGTGATTTTCCCAAGAACATAGATCAATAAGTGTCTAAGGCTCAATTTGAACTCAAGACTCACTGACTTCCAGATCAGTGCTCCATCCATTTTGGCACCTACCTGCCTCATAATAAATATATTATTACCACACTTTGTTCAATGTACTGAATCCCTGACTAGTAATCTATCATACCTATATGGTTTTTTTTAAATCTATTGACCCAACAGAAGTTCCTAGGTTTCTAACTCTAAGAAAAGCTACAACTGGAGTAGTGCAAGTAAGGCTTTGCACCATGTCACTAACTTAGAAGCCACTGATAGCATGTGCAGTCCATTTCTAGCATAAATGCATTAGAGCTTAGAACTTAGCCAGAATTAATTAACATAGACAGCTGGAAAAGGAAGCCTGGAATGAAGTCCTTCCTTTCATTCTGTCTTATGCTGAGGTATCTGGAGTTTCCTCTCCCTGACACCAGACAGAGCCCTATTTCTTGACAAATGCAATTTATGCTCACTGCAGGCACAGAAGTTTCTCATTACAGATGAGCCTCTAAGAAAATCACCCACCAATGACCTTGCATGGGAATAAGCTACCTAAGATGCTGGACCAGTGAGAAGAATCAGGAAACAAGCCCTAAAGGCCCAGTTCTAGAGGTAGCATAATAAGAATGCCTCACCAACAAGTTGAATAGAATGGAGGCATGTGGAGGTGTCAACTCCAGACATGTTTCATGTTTTGTTATCCCTAATAGAAGCGAAAGAAGATTTATATTCAAAATCAAAGTTGTGAAGCCAATGCATCTTTCTTTGAGATTTGTAGTTGTTACTCAGAGACCATGGACATTTAATTTGTTATGGTGGGGCTTCTCTTTAGGTAACACCTTCTCTCATCTTCTCCAATATTATTCATTGCATCCCTTTTTACTCCCCTGGCATTCTTATTTAATCAAATCCTGACCTAGAGAGTTAAGCTGTCCATATTACAAACAAGAATGCAGAATTAAAATATAATAGCAATTACAAACAAGATAAGATGATAGCTATTTCGTAAATAGTGAAGGTTTCTTCAGTGAGTATCTCTTTCAGGTGTGAAGAACCTGCATTCATGTAAAGGGGCTTCTTGATAATCCAGCTCACTTTTTACCATCTGTGAAAGAAGGGCATAAAGCTAAAGGATTTCTACAGTCCCTGCCAGCTCTAAAATTCTATAATTAAAGAGTTTCTTCAGAAGATTTGACACCAATCATTGTCTTTTCCTAAGATTTTACCCCCCAGAACTGAAAGTATATCATTTTCAAGGAATATCATATAGATTCTTCTTTGAAGTGAACTCAATATATGGAATTTTGAATTCATAAAATTCATAAGTTATGTAATCAACTCATTTTACAAAATTGGAAGTCTGATAGGCAGGGATTTCTCAGGCTGGAGCATCTAGTCATGCATTATCTATGAAACCTAATGAAAAAGCATCTTACTTTCTAATTTTGTTGTGTTTCAGTTGATCTAGTACACTCACTTTCTCCAATGCTTTAAGATCACAATACACCCATATTATCTTGTCCTACATAATATTCCAGTAATTCCTTCACAAGGGATCCACCTACGTTACTGATCTTGTGACACAAAGTTATCTTCCAGCCCTTTGGTTGTTATTTGACTACGACCTCAAACACTACAGCATAGTACAATACATAATCTTTCCACCATGGAAATATATAAAAGCAGCAAAGCTAAAATAAAAACCAGATTTTCAAATTCCAAATCCAGTACCATCTACATGGGAGTAGGAGGAAAGCATATAATGCTATTCTATGCAATAAACATTTATTAATTACTGACTATTTGCAAAGCATTTGGGGGATAACTCAGGTTTGTAATTAGCAGGGGCAGAAATAGTAGAAGAGGAATGTGGCTGACAAATGGGTGGAACTATTGTAAGTACATCATTGAAATGGACACCAATAGAGCATATATTTAGCAGGGAGACAAATGAGCAGGAGTCATACATTGGGAGGGTCAGAAGTCTAGAGGTCAAGATAAAGATCAGGTTAGTATGGGTGAGAGAAGACAAAAGATAGAAGGACTGTAAACTGGGGTCAGATTATAGAATTTCAGATTTCTAAGTTTTAGATGTAGAGTCATTTTGCCTGTAGGACTAAGATATGACTAAAATAGAGTGGAGATGATGGTCAAGTAGCTATGAGGCCAACAATATAGAATAATACTCTTAAGATTTAAGGTTAGAAGGAACTCTCTGGATCAGCAGTCCTCAAACATTTTGGTCTCAGGACCCCTTTACATTCTTAAAAATTATTGAGTACCTCCCCTAAAGAGCTTTTGTTTGCGTGGGCTGTATCTATCAACACTTAGAGTATTCAAAATTAAAATATCTTAATATTATTATGAAAATAGTTTTTACCTCACAGACCCCCTGAAAGGGTTTGGAACCTGCAGAGATCCCTGGACCACACTTTGAGAACCACTGCTCTAGATCATCTGGTCCAATGCTGAATACAGGTGAAGAAACTGAGTGCCATAGATGTGAAACTATATGCTGAAGGTTAACACATATAAAAGGCAGAGCCAGGATTTGAACCTCGATCTTCTGACTTTAAGTCTGATGCACTCTCAACAACCATGTAAATAAATACTCTCCTGCCAGGAAGATCACTTGCTTTTGTTTAATAACATGCTACAGGTTCTCCATTCATTCTTTCCCCCAATCTCCCCTAAACCAAGCTTTTCAATTAGGAAATAAGCTATATCCAGGTGTTCTCTCTATTGTGTAAATCCCACTAGAAGGGGAAAGGAATATTACCAGGCTCTCGGATGTATTTAGCTAAGCTCTTTGGTTGGATTTTTGGTTTATAAAACTAAATTGGCCATCTGGAAATGAAATCAAAGACCCCTGTGAGTGCAATGGGATGGCAGCCCAGGGACTCTCATTTCTACCTCAGTTGATGATATTGAATGCACTTTGCAAAAGCAGGGATAGATGGCTAGCAAGGTAAGGTAAACAAGAAAGTGGGCATATACTGATTTTTAAAAAGCCAAAGCACAGTTTAACACAGTGTCAAGGGCTGTTTCAGTACACCATCAAGACAAACAGTAAGACTGTATCTCTAGTTAGAGAAGCAAGAAAGATAATGTTTACTAATTGATCTTTTTTCTTGTCTTCAGTGGAGTTCTCCCAAAAGAAATAAAAATTACTCACACATATATAGCACTTTAAAGATTGCAAAGCACTTTTCTCACAACAGGAGAATTAGGCAGTACAGGTATTGCTATTTTCATTTTGGAGAGAAGGAAACTGAAACAACTTGAAGTAACTTGCCCACAGTTGTACAGAAGTAAATGTCACAGGTAGGATTTGAACCTAAAGTAACCTTACTTATGCTCATGATCCCCTTTCAGTGCCCCACCCCCAAACCTGACATATCTTCAGTATTTTCCCTAGATTTGTTTAGGTAGCCATTGGTTGATACAGCAGGGCAAAATATTTGAAAATGATTGCTCCTTTTATTCCATCTAAAACTCTTTCACAGTCAAAGTGGATTATGGAAACTGAACCAATTATGTAAGTTATTTCAGCACGCATCAACAATCTGATTAACTCAGGGAATCATAGATTTCAAGCTGGAAGAGACCTTCTCAATCACATAGTCAAACATGATGAAGCACAATGAGATTAAATTACTTATCTGGAGTTACATAGATAGCAAGGAGCAGAGCCAGGATTTCATCTCCATTACTAAATCCGGTGTTCTTTCCATTATATCACAATTAAACTGGTGGCCTTCTGCTGACATCAACCACCAAAAAAATATTGTCTTCTTCTAAATGGCCTATAAAGATTACTTCTCACTAAGTAGAGCGCTGAATTACAAAAAAAAAAAAAACAACTATCCCTCCCTGGAGTATACACTGCCCTAAGGAAAACAATTTGGAAATAAATACCATCCTTTGAAGAAAGTTTGTCCAAAACTGGCTTTTGTCTGAATCTGAATCAAGCATGATTTTCTTCATATAGATAGATAGATGGATGACTAGATAGGAAGCAAGGCAATATCATGGCTATCGTGGCTCCATCATTTACTGTTTATATAAACTTGGAGAAATTACTCAACACTTCTAGGTCTCAGTTATTTCCTCTGTAAAATGAGAGATTGAAATAGGTGACCTCTCTAAGTTACCTTCCAGAGCCTCGGTTGTCACCTCCTTAATTAAAAGCTATCATCTCTTTTTTTTTTACTTTTTTTCTTTTTTATTTTCTTTTCTTTTTATTTTTAACATATGTTTGTAAAACTTTGGGTTACAAATTTTTGCCCTTCCTCCCTCTCCACCCACTCTCATTGAAAAGGCAAGCATCTCCATACAGGTTATAAATATGTAGTCATATAAAACACTTCCATAGTAGTCCTATGTGTATTTCCCTTCATCCTATCCTACCCCCCATTTATTCTATTCTCTCTTTTGACCCTGTCCCTCCTCAGAAGTGATTGCTTTTGATAATCCTCTCCCCTAATCTGCCCTCCCCTCTATCAACTCCCTGCTCTCTTGTCCCCTTCCCCTCTTATTTTCCTGTAGGGTAAGATAGATTTCAATGCCCCATTGAAAAGTATATCATCTCTTTAGGAGCCTTCTCCAGTCATCCTGATGAATATCTGGCCTTGCACAGCTTTCCCTTACTCAAATCAAAGTCAATTGCAAGTCATGTCATTGTCTCCCTGATGTCATGGTCCTCTTTGAGAACAAACTGCAAACACAAGCTGTGAGTAGTCTGATTTGCCTGAATGAGGACCCAGCTGGCCAGTTCCAGTTGGGTAACTCAGCTCATCCTCTCCTCTCCTCTCCTATTCTCTTCTCTTTTTTCTCCTCTTACCTAAGGTGTTCTGCCCAAAGGAAGCTAAATTTTGATGGCCAAAAGCTTCCCAGTTCACTTGGGGTTTACTGGCTACATCTCTCTCTCAAAGACCAAACCTTAAACCCAATTCACTCTGGACCTCATAGATTGCATAACAATAGGTCCCTGCCCAAGCACCACTTCATGGTTATTTTTTGGGCCCTCCTGGCTCAGAGTGAATGTAAATAGTAAATGTTTCTCTTTTGGCTGGCAACCCTGAGGGTCTTCCACTCCCAGTTCGATTTTTTTTTTAATTAAAAGGCCTTTCCTTGACCTTCTTAAAGAGGCCTATTCACTGAACCTGAAAAGATCTTAGCTTAAAAGGGTCAGGGTCTCCCATTGCATCCTAAGCCTTCTCCAGTCATCCTGATAAATATCTGGCCACTGAACCCAGATGGCTCTGGAGGAGCCTGGTGAGGCTGGTGACCTTGCACACACACACCCTCACTCAAATCAAAGTCAGTTGCAAGTCATATCGTCATCTCTCTGATGTCATAGTCCTCTTCAAGAACAAAGTACACACAACCAACTCTTTAAGGGAAATAGGAAGAAGGCAATCGTTATTATTTTTTAAATGGAAAAGCTTAGCTATGATCTTCCCAGACTCAGCTACTAGAAACTAACACAGTATAAAACTGACACTATAGTTCAGATTATTTAGAAAGGAATAACTATCTAGATGTCTAGGGTACACACATATATAACAGAGATGTGTATATACATACATATATAAATATATAGAGATATGCATGCATATGTATAGATGTGTATACACACACATACATATATACATACACACACACATTATATATATATATATATATATATATATATATATATATATATATATATATATATATTTAAACAGATAAATAGATACATATATTTGAACCCAGGTGCCCTGATTCAAAACTCAAAATTTTTATACTACACCATGCTACCCCCCCTTGAGAACAGGCAGATGTAGACAGGTCAAGATCTGGATCAACAGAGGGAGCTGATTAGTTAATTCATATAGATCAACTTAAGTATTTGAGAAATGATCAAAACTCTCTGAAGCTGGTTTAAAATAGAGAAAATTAGATCAATGGGATAGATTAAATAATCAAGACCTAAAAATGAGAACACCACCCAGTGTTTGATAAACCCAATGCAAACCACTGGGGAAAGGATTCTCTATTTAGTATGTACCATTGGGAAAACAGAAAAGTAGTTGGGCAGAAAATAGATTTAGACCAACCCCTTATATCATACACTAAAATGAGTTCTAAATGGATAAGCAACCTAAATGTAAATGAACACATCACAGAAAATTAGAGGAGAGAGAAGATACCTTTCATAACTATAATGGGAGGGCAAATTTATTAGCTAAGCAAGGGCTAGAGAGAATCAGAAAAGACAAAATAGGCAATCTCTATTCCATAAAAATTTAAATGCTTTTGCTGAATAAAGTCAATGAAGATAGAAAAATAAGAGAAGCTGTTAAATGGGAAAACATCTTTGCATCAAATTTCTATGATAAAAAGTCTGAAAAAACAAGATTTATAATACATGACTAAGAACCATTCAATAATAAAGGCTCCAATGATATGGGTGGTTGTAAATAGAAAGAATTCGAATCATCAACAACCAAATCGCTAAAACAGAAATGTGAATTAAAATAAAATGAGTTTTGGCCTCCTGCCCATCACATTGGCAAAGATGATAAAAGACAGAAATGGTCATTGTTGGATGGTCTATGGTTGTTTGGGCACACCAGTACATCTTTGAGTTGTGAATTGTTGCCACATTCAGGGCAAATAATTTGAAATTATTCAATATAAGTCACTAAACTGTCCATATCCTAAGATCTAGTACATTACTGTTGAACATAAGCCCTAATGAGGTCAAAGATAAGAATTACAATATATATGCCAAAATATTCACAGCAACTCTTTTTGTAGGAACAAAAAAAAATGAAAACAATGTACATTAACGTCAGTTGGGGAATGACATCAAACTTTAGTCTATGAATTGTAAAGAAATTGGTCCTCAAAAGTCTAGAAGTTATTACAGAAAAGAAGCTGACAATAAGGTGTCAAATTAACTGTAAAAATGTGGACCAGGATAAACTACCCCCCTGGAGGACCTTTAAAAGTCAACCTAGGTAGAAGCCAGACTAGGAGAGGAATCTAGCTCCTGATGAAACACATAGAAACCGAGTCAGAGGCATCTACAGTAGGGAGTAGATCCAGAATTCCAGGAACTAAGCTGTTTGGACCAATCAGGCACAAGGATTAGAACAGACTTTATGCTGCTGAAATATACTCATACATATACACCTGAACCCTCTGAGCAAAGTGCCTCCCCCAGAAACTACCTTGTATTTACTATTTTTAATATGTTTATATATGTACATGTTGCTACTCCTGATAGACTATAAGTTTCTTGAGATGAGAAACTGTTCTGCTCTTACCTTTGTATCCCCAGCTCCTACCCTAGCACCTGCCACATAGTAAGTGTTTATTTAGTGCTTGGTAATTGGTTAATTAAATTGCATCTCAGAGACTAGCAAATTATCTGGTACATAGTAGGTGATTTTATAAATGCTTATTAATTCAATTTTCCAAGAACTGTTAACAATCATCTCAGATTCTCCAACAAACACGACATATTGGATTAGGGCCTAGTACTTCAGTTTCCTCAACTGTAAAACTAGGAAAACATTATCTAGCTTTTTATATGCCTTTCAAAAGTACTTTGTGCCAATTAACCTTCACGTTTTTCTGGTGTGGTTTGTAGGAGAAAAAAAATAAACAACCCAATTGCAGCACAGAATTTAGGTGGCATGAATAAGAATGTGGTTTGCTTAGTGGTATCTTCAGTCTGACTCCTTGATCTCTCATTTGGCCTGTTTGTGTTTCTGAAACGAAAATGTCACTGATAACGATTTCCTTCTTTATGTAATTATTCTGTTCCAAATTCATTGTTGTTGTTACTCCATCAGGTCTTTTGTCGGCAGGACTATCATGTTTAGTATCATTCTACTAGGATTCTCAAGACTTAAGACAAACGTGATTATTTATTTCAATGTCAATTGAGGGGATTGAGGGGATTAGGACAGCAAGTGATTAATCATGGGAATTGAGTGCACCACACTGACTCCCTCTTGTGACTCTATTCTGGAGCTAGTTCAGTTCCCATTCTATTTAATTATGGGTCTAGTCCAACTTCTGTCTTATGAGAAAACTTTATTCAATTGTGGGAATTGGGGAAAAACCTTATTACATTGTTTGAATCTACTCTGCGTGACTGGGAAACTGAACCACTTCTCCTGCTGTTTAAAGACCCTTAACCAAGACTGAGGTTATATTGACCAGAAACCTGGTCAGATCCAAAGACTGATGCAAACAGTTTTCTCACAATTGTACTTCTCAAGCAACCTATATGTCTTATGTGAAAACTAGCCACATTATGATCAATCAGTTATTGTTTCCATGTTCCTTTGATTGTTTACAGACTCTGGGGAGGAGTAGAACACCCCTTTTTCTGAATTCAGGGAATTCACCTGTTTGCTTATTTCCCTCCCAACTTGGAAAGTCCTTAATCTTTCACCCAATTAGAAAAGAAATTACCTAATATTGTATTGCCTTTTAATTAATTTAATTAATTTCCTTTTAATTTAATTAATTTCAATTAATTGTTGATACTGTATAAAATCTGTCTCTCCCTGTATTCAGGGTTCAGGCCTAAACCGAGGAGGTCTGGTCCCAGCCTGTTGTGCAATTGCCATGCATTGCTTAATAAAGCAATATGCTGAAAATATCAGACCTTTCACCCACCACATAATGGACAAGAAGACAATGGAACGAACTGCAGATAAACACATGCATGGATTTTGTTTATGATATCAATGCAATTTTTAAAAAAGACATGTGTTTTCTACTGAGCACAGGTTACGGGCTCATGACATCATAGATTTAGAGCTAGGAATGTCCTTAATGGTCATCAAATAGGACAACTTCTTTTTTACAGATAAGGAAACTGAAGCCCAGAGAGACTAAGTGACTTGCCCAAAATCACACAACTACTGAGTGTCTGAGGTATAATTTGAACTCAGTACTTCCTTACTCTAAGCCCAGCTCCATCTACTCCACTACTTAATGTTAATATTAATGAATTTGGTAGCTTTCTGATGAATTGTCACAAATGATAGAAAATATCATGATCTCATTAATCAACAAGCATTTATCAAGTTTCTTTATGTACTAGGCGCTGGGAATACAAAGACAAAAAAATCATCACCCCTTCCCTCGAGTAATTCATGTTCTTTCCTAGGAGGCAACATATATATACATATATCAAAGCTTCTCTTTGCCTCCCTCCAGCATATGCAAAGCTATCATTAT
The DNA here is from genome assembly GCF_003287225.1 of Phascolarctos cinereus. NCBI lineage: Eukaryota > Metazoa > Chordata > Mammalia > Diprotodontia > Phascolarctidae > Phascolarctos > Phascolarctos cinereus. The sequence continues at coordinate 365,645,286 of NW_027555958.1, forward strand.
AATCTTCCTAATGCAGTTTTATAGCACTTTAAGATTTGCAAAGCAGTTTACATGTATTATCTCATCTTTGCCTTACAATGACTCTGAGGGGTAGGGACTATTATTATTCCTTATTTTACAGATGAAGAAACCAAATAAGAAACGAGTTAAAAGTGACTTGCCCAGGATCACATAGTTAGTGTCTGAGGCAAGGTTTCAACTCAAGTATTCCTGACTCAGAGTCCAGCATTTTATATCTATTCTACTTACATATACATTCCTCACAAATTCTGTCAAACTGGACTATTCACCATTATCTGAACTTGTCTCTCATTTTCTAGCCTCCTTGCTTCTACTCATGTGACCCTATATGTAGAATGTTCACTCCACCATTCTGCCTGTTGAAGTCTTTTCTAATACGTTTTGCATGACTTCACATGTATAATAGGTATTATATTATTAGCCTTATGAATGGGTAGGTGAGAGGCTGGAAGGAGAAAGAGAATTTGGAACTCAAAATAAAAAAAAATCAATTAAAAAAATAAAAATCAATTTAAAATTTAAAAATAAATCTGTTTTTCAGGTTTTAGCACTTCCTCCCCAAACCCCATCTCCCTACCCCCAAGTCAGAAGTAAAGTCATTCTCCTTTGGAGTCTCACAAGACTTTGATCTATTCCTATTCATTTATTATATTCCAGTAGAAGATAGGAGCACAGGAACTATTTTTCATTTTGCCTTTATATTCCTCTCACCTACCTCAATATCTGACACATAAATAGCTGTTTGATGGATGTCTGTTGGGTTGGGATGAATTCTGATCTGTATCACTGTTATTTGAGGAGCATGTCATTTCTCTCATTAGAATTTAAGGTCTTTGAGAACATTAACCTTGTCTTATATTCCCTTGTATTCCCCCTATAGAACTTATCATGGTATCTCATGTTATGTTGGTTTGTAAATAGCTATGAGATTTTGTGAGTGAAAATAAGCACAGGATTAATGAAATCATGGTGGCTCTGATGAAAATTGTTCATTAGAGTTAGTAGGGATTTGTTTTAGGATCTAATTTCAAGGATTAGAGAAGATACAAGGCTCCTTTGCCCATTCATTCCCAAATATAGCCTCTGATGCTCTCTAAATGAGTAGTTACCTCCACACCGTGTGGTAAACTTTACATATGTACTACTAAAAAGTGAAAGTAAAGCTCATTGCACAACTCACATATATGCCATCAGGGCTAATTGAAGAAGGTGAGACACTGAAGGCAGCAGAGCCAAGATGGCAGAATAAGGTAGGGATTTGCCTGAGCTTTCCCAAATTCCCTTCCAAACAACTTCAAAATAATGCCTCAAATTAAATTCTGGAGTGGCAGAACCAACAAAAGTCAGGATGAAACAATTTGTTCTGGAGTGGCAGAACCAACAAAAGTCAGGATGAAACAATTTTCCAGCCCAGGACAACTTTGGCAGGCAGGTCTGTCTCACTGGGGTGAGAGTGGAGCACAGTCCAGCACAGGCCTCGCCCTCCACATTACTTTTGTGTGCATGAACCTGCCAAAAGTACATTTAACCTGAGGCCCTTCATTATTCTGTTGATTAACTAGGAGTCATTTTAGCTGCTTCTTAATTAGGATTGAAACATAATTGCATCTGTTGCAATTACCAATATGCCATACTGCCAGACTTTTTGAAAAATTATACTATAAAGCATGAATTGCTCTTTTCACCAATATCATGCACAGAATGAAAGTCTGATTAAAATAATTACTTCTGCTTTTCATAGTTTTAAAGTCAGATTCACAGATTTTTTTTTTCTTGAAAGCAAACAAAAAGGTATCTTATACTGGATCTTTCTCCCTTACCCTTGCCTCCACCTCTAAAAGAAATATATCATAATCAGTAATAGGCTATGTACGGTATAGTTTTAGATTCTGAGACACCTACAAAAAGAGATATGCTTATGGTCTTCCAACAACTTTTCTTTCTGTGTAATACAATTTTTGCATTAGCACTTGCCTCATCAAAAATAAGTCAAGTTTTCCAATCTTATAATCATCCCTTTCCCACATGTAGGTGGAACATTGAGTGTCTTCATTGCCATTCAACCTTCCTAGGGGAGAGGTACAGAGATCTTTCTGCAAGTGCTATAATTGTGTAATGTTCATCCTTTTTTACCCTAGACACTAGTGCCAGGGACTACATCTGTGTTTACACAGACAGAATGAAGTGTAGACTTGAGGTCATTATCAAGGTAATTTCAACCAAATGATAATCTCTGAGGAAAGAAAGTGTTAACAGTAGAGATAGATAGATAGAGATAGAGATAGATAGAGATAGATAGATAGATAGATATATTGAGGCTATTACATACACGGATTATTCTACTTGTGTAGACATAACCAGAAAACAATCCCAACAGCTTAAAAAAAAAAAGGAGTTGGGCTAGATCCAAACAAAGCAGGATATTTCTACAAGACAATGCGAAGGGGAGAGTTGAGGTCTTATCCTGTGAGTATGAATCTTGTAGATAGTCATCTGGATAATTCTTTCTATTTACTTGTCTTGTATTACACAATATTGACATTGCCTCCTTCCCTCTCTTCCACTTAGTCATTTTCATCTCTTCCTTGCTCTTCTTTTCTACCTTATCATTCCAATTTCACCTTTGGTGCTGTGTTTATATGACAGCAAACCAACATTGAGGGAAAAGAGTATCTGTCACTATGTGAGGGGTTGTTATAGATTTTTTATTTCCATACTATTAAGATGAATTTTCCATTTTAAAAAAGTCTGATTGATAGATAAAGATAATCATTGGCATAGATCCTTCCACATCTTTTACACACTTTTTTTTTTCTGGCTCCTTATAGAAAAAGAGTTTAGGACCATCTAATACAATGTAGTTTTGAAAAGCTTGTCGCAAAAAGCTATACTCAATTTAATCTCAGTCCTCATCTCAGTCTCTTAAATTCTAGGGATTTTTCAAAAATCCATCTTCTCTTTGTTTCCTGATTTTTTTGACATGTCTCCTCTGTTCTATCATTTTTCTCTCCTAACTCATGTATTAATGCTTTTGTATTTTTTCTTCACGGATAGTTTCTTTTCTTTCATCTATCCTGTAATGTTACTGAGGTACCTCATTCCAGTTGCTATTGTTTTGCAGATGTAATTGTCTAATACAGCTTAATTTCCATTTCCAAAAAGGAAAAAATAAACTTCCTTCCTCCTTTCCCAGGTCTGAGGGTAGAGGGTTACTACATTAAATTTGGGATAAAAATCAATTTTTCCCAATGATACATTAAATTGTCTGAAGAGCAACAGTTGTCACCAGAACTCTCCTGTTCAAAATACAATTCTAAGCAGCTTTCTCTTTAAGCAGAAAAACAAGGAAAAGAGGAGATATGGGACTTGAATTTTTGACTCCTTGAAGTGTTCAAATTACCAGAAATTTGCTCTTCTCTAGAACTGGACTTTCTGTTAAATCTGCTACTAGGTAAAGTCCAATCACTCAATCAAAAAAATTAATATTTACAGAGTATACAGCACCCTTAGGTACCAGCAGAAATACAAAGATTAAGACTTAGTCTTTACTATCATTCAATTCAACATTTTATTAAGCATATGCTATGCCAAAGCACTGTGGAGTTTGCAGTTTAGAAAAGGAATAAGCCTATAAGATAGAGATAGTTGAAATACACATTATAGGATAAGTACCATTGGTAGTTGCTAAGCAAAGCACTATATGAAATCCAAAGGAGAAAAGATTGTGACCAGTAGCAGGGATCAGAGGAGGCTTCAAGTGGTCATATTTCAATCAATCATTCAACTAACAAGCATTAATTAAGCACTTGTTATATGACACCTGGGAATTCAAACACGAAAACCAAAACATGTACTCATATAAGTCAATACAAAACATATACCAAGTGATGAAGGAGAATGCACTAGCAGCTGGGAAGCTGTGGGAGCTCATGTAGGAGATGGTGCGTAAGCTGTGCTTTGAAGGAAATTACAGATTCTGAGAAAGGGAGGTTAGAAAGGAGTACATCCTAGGAAAAAGTAGAGAGGAGAAATGGAATGTCATTTGTGAGGAGCAGTAAGTAGGCAGTTTGGTGGAAGCAGTTTGATACATGAAGGGGAGGAATGTGTAATTGGTCTGGCAAGAAAAGATAGAGCCAAATTGTGAAGGATGTTGAATACCAAAGAGTAATTTATATTTGATCCTTAAGAAATTCAGGATTCCCTGGGACTTTTTGAGCAGAGGAATCATTTTGGTAGCTACATGGAGAAAAAGGCAAGGAAAGGAGAGAGATAAGTCAGAGAGACCAACAAGGAGATTTTTGCAATCATGCAGACGAAAGGTGAGAAGGAATGGAAGTAGGTCCTGGTCTGTGTGAGTGGAGAGAGGGTACCACATAACAGGTAACAGGGGGAAGAGCACAAACAAAGAAAGGGGCAAAGAAAGGAAAAAACAAGGTATAGTCAGAATGCAAAGTTTGGTTGAAGTATAAAGTGGAATTATATGAGATAATGCTGGACAGACTGAGGAACACCAGATATCGAAAGGCCTTAAGTTGTTGTTGTTGTTTAGTTGTTTTCAGTCATGTCCAACTCTTTGTAACCCCATTTGGGGTTTTCTTGGCAAAGACACTGGAGTTGTTTGCCTTCTCCAGTTCATTTTACTGGGGCAAATTGGGTTAAGCGATTTTCCCAGGGTCACATGGTTAGAAAGTGTCTGAGGCCAGGTTTGAACACAAGAAGGTAAGTCTTCTTGACTTCAAGCCCGGTGCTCTATCCATTGTACCACCTAGCTGCCCTAAGTGCCAAAAAAAGTAATTTAAAATTTACTTAGTAGCCAACAGTGAGACACTGAAGATTTTTCAGCAGAAGTGATAAGACCTGGTCTAGCACAAGAAAAAACATTTGGGTAAATATGGATTGAAGATAGAAAGAGCAGAGTCGGGAATACCTGAAAGGAGATTATCACAGTAGTTCAGAAGGGCAGACTATTGAGAATCTACACTGCAGTGCTGGGTATGAACATGCGAAAGCATGAAAACAGTTGTACCATAGCTAGAAATAGGAAAAAGGATCCTATTTAGAGGAGAAAAAATAATGATAGCTCAGTTTGGGGCAGGATGAGTGAGTATGAGGTGATAGTGTGCCATTTGAGTAATGGAGGTGTCCTATAGGTACTTGGATGTACCCGGAACCTCAGAAAAGAGATATGGACTTGGGGTCCCCATAAATAGAGGTGGTAGATGAAGCTGTTAAAATAAATAAGAGTCACAAGGGAGCAAAGCAGAGGCACAAGGACTGAGTCTTGGGGAATAAACATCCACATTAAGAGGCTAAAAAGAGGAGGAAGAAGTGAAAGAAACAACAAAGGACCAGATAGGAAAGAGGAAAAGAGAAATGTGATAGCTCTGAATCTGAAAGGTGAAAGAATATTGAGAGGAGGAAAAAGGGGCTTTAGGAAGCAGGCAATAATGCCAAAAGAGGTAAAGAGGTAAAGAAGAATGAGGAAAGGAAATGGTCTTTGAATCTGGCAATCAGTCATTATTGATGTTACAGAAAGTATCTTCAGGAGAATATTAGTGATAGGAGTTCAATTGTAGGAACATTGGAAAGAATGATGATGATGATGATGATGATGAAGAAGAAGGAGAAGAAGAAGAAGAAGAAGAAGAAGAAGAAACTTTTTCAACAAGTTTGATGGTGAAGGGAAGAAGATGGATGAGATGATAGCTGGGTTGCATATAAGTGAAAGCTGCTTTCAATTGTGGGAAATGAATGTGTTTATAGATAGGAGAGATGGAAGATTCATGTAAGTCTGGGAGGATTAAATAATATAGTTATCTGAATGCCATATTCCCCCTAATAGATTGTAATTTGTTGACAAGATGGTGGCCAAAGAGTAAGAATTTCAAAATTGTGAATCTTGAAGCCGGCATAATTCTGAGGGAATAATGAAATCTAAGGTGTGGTCACACTGGTTTTTGCCTGATGTGGTGCGGGAAAGGAAGTCACTGGAGTGTTGAGGTAGAAAAACAGTATTCTCAGGTTGTTGCCAAGTGTATCAACATGACTGTGTTATGTAGGGGTACAATCTAGAGGAGGATAGCAAGCAGCCATAAACTGAAGCAATGGAGAAAGTTTGGAGAGTGACTTGGAGATAACACCAGAAGGAACAAATATGGGGAGAGGGTGGTATGCATTCATTGAATGAAAATGGTGTGGCATCAGGAAACAAGGGAGTATACCAACCCTCCTCCTGGCTCTTTGAGTTGGGGTAGTGGGAGAAATAATGTCCTCTCGTGGAAAGGGTTGCAAGGAATGTGGTTTCCCTGGGGGAGAACCAAGACCAATTGAAAGCACTATTGGTTAAAAAATTGAAGGATATAAGGGATTCTGTTGAGAATAGAGCAGTAGTTCCCAAAAGACATACCAAAGTACACTATGGGTTTCATGCAGGTGTGCCTCAAACTATATGTGTACTAGGGGTGATTGAATGTGACTTGCTCATAACCTTCTCTTGAGGAGCACTTGGTCAACTAGAAAAGACAAAGGTGCATGGTCATCCCCTTTTACATTACTACAAATAGTTGAATATTATTTCAAGAAATTCTCAGCCATGTTTTATTTTCCTTCCTTCTCTCCTGCCTTTCTCTTGAAAGCCAGCTATTTTTTTTTCCTTCTTTCTATTTTCTCTCCCTTTCCTCCAGTTCTAGAACCATGATGAAATTAACTCTTCCAATATTTCTGGATGGGGTGTGTTAATTTATTCACCTGTGGTCCCATTCACCATCCCTATAATTGCTGGAACAAAGATCTGCCCATTTGATTGTAGCCCTTTGAGGGCAAGGACTGTCTTTGTTTTTATGTTTGTTTCCCCAGCCTTTAAATCCAATAAGTTTTTAGTAAGTTCCTATTCATTCATTCACTTACTCCTGTTTTACATAGAACTTATATTTGCAGTTGCATGCATATCACAAGCCTCCTCCCTAACTCTTTCGTGGTGTGCTGCAACTTCTCATAGCAAAGACTAATACTGCAGCATGAGCCAAAAACAGTTTGAGAAACCTTGGGCTAGGAGGTGAATGAACTGAATGGGTATAGGCCTGGGGAGGAACTAGACTGATTTGAATAAGGACAAATTTGAATAAGAATAAAGGAGGAGCTACTGTGTAACAAGTATGAGAAGTGCTTCCAGCAATCTGAAGTCTTTTCTGCTGTCCATTAAAGTGTTTTTAGGTTCAGATTCAGATTTTCATTTGAGAAGCAGAGTAAATTGAATCTATGTTTAATTCTAAAGAATATTCACAGTTGTGAAATTAATGGAAAGAGTGATGACAAGTGTATGAAGTGAAAAAGCAAAATTGTAATTGGACTACCATCTTGGCATTTAATTTCCATATTCATTTCAATTGTAAGCAAACATGTTTAATCCAAATGATCACTGCACTAAAAAGAGCAAAAGCATAAGGTATCTTGGCAGTGGCCCTGAAGCCAGGAGAACCTAAGTTCAAATCTGGCCTCAGACTAAACACTTGACACTTACTAGTGGTGTGACCCTAGGCAAGTCACAACCCCAATTGCATTAAAAAAAAAGCATAAGGTATCAAATATTTTTCCTCTAATTTGATATCGCTTATCAACACAGGTAAATTATTTTTACTTTTTTATTGTAATATAAATAACAAAATGTATTTGTTAAACTTTTCTCTTGAATTTTTTAATATCTTCAGTTTTCTGTCCATCAAGGATGTCTTTGATGTGTGTATAGATCATTCTCACAAAAAATTTTTATAAACAGGAAATCAGGCCTATGGGTTAAGAATTACTGATGTTCTCTCCTGCACCTGATAATGATTAGGTTCAATAATTAAGTTTCAAGTCTTTGTTATCTCCCCTTTCCTCAGACACCTTGAAAATTAATACCTCAATGCCCTCAAAATGCATCTTCCACCTTTATCTGGTAGTCTAATCTAGCAAATTCTGCTGTATTTGTTCAGTTACTCTTATTTTTACTTCTCATGAAGAACATCCAGGATTTTGATGTTAAGAGTAAAAATGTGGTATATCCTCAGTGCTCAATGGTGGAAAGAACTTGTTTTAAAAATATTTACAGGTCTTTTCTATCTTTTATCTGTTTGTCATATTCCAGCATCATTTTTATTTTTAGCAAAGAAATCCTTTTTTTTCTGAGTCAATAGTAAAGCAGAAATCAGAGAATGTATACATATGAGAGAGAAAGAGCTTTCCTATGGGAAGGGAGGTAAGTCAACTCAACCAAAAGAGAGTCCCAGATCTCACCCAAAGCCAAAATTCCCCAAAGCCTCTAGTGTAGCAAGCTGGGGATAGAGACATGATGGAGATTGCAAGCTCCTCTCATGCTGGCTTCTTTTTTAAAGCCCTTGGAATGGCTTTCTCTTAACTTATTTCTTTTGTTAACTGCTTATCACTCTTCCCTGACTTCCTTCAAGTCTAAACTAAAGTCTACCTTCTTCAAAAAGACTTTCCCAGTCTTCTTTAACTATAGTGTCTTCCCTTGGAGATTATCTCCATTTTATCATATATAGAAAAATTATATATGTACACATGTGTTTGTATTTATATGTATATATGTGTGTGTATATATATGTTTATATAACACATATCTCCTGTTTATACATAGTTGTTTGCGTGTTGTCTCCTCCTTTAGACTATAAGCACCTTGAAAACAAGGTTTGTCTTTTGCCTTTCTTTGTGTTACAAATGCTTAGCACAGTGCCTGACTAAATGCTTGTTGACTTTTATGTGACAATGATACTTATAACCTTCTGCTATCTATAAGATTTTACAAATAAGCTATATTATAAACCAGTGTTGCCTGTGGATGTCAAATTTTTCTTTGTGACAGACAGATTGAGTAATTGAAGCATTTTTTAGCTTCTTTTGACCTATCTTACTATACTAATTGATATACATCAGCTAAATTTCTATGTAAAATTCTTGTATTGAGTGTTAATATCCTTTCCTCCATCTACTTCCTATTTTTTGGTCTTAAGTTTATTTGCATGTCCTTTCTTTTACTATTTTTATTTTTCATACTACGGTGTCATGTCCCTTGCAAGTATTTTATCCAATTAATATTTTTATTATTTAACAAGTTATTCATTGAATCTCAGGGGAAAAAAACGTCTAAGCTGTTTCCTAGTAGGTCTCTCAGACCAGTATTTACTAACTATATTTCTCTTTCCCAGAAAGTTCTAATTTTTGTTTAATTTTTTTTAAAAGTATGTTCCATGTAACACAGCTTTCCCAATTAAGTGACTTGCAACCTTATTTTCACAGTATACAAATTTCTAAAGATTTCTCAGAAGCTGCAAATTAAATTATTTAAAACATGAAAACAAGCGATGAGAACAGCTACTGGTAAAACAAAGGGAAGGTGATTCTGATGTAATTTTGATAAAACATGACAAATCACTTGATTATGACATTAAAATTAAAAATCAACAGAATTTAGTCAAAAAGGAATTCAATGCCACTGGGCACTAGCAGAGAAGTGAATTAACATACTTTCTAAACATTAGTACATTTCTAATGAAAAATACCTATTGCTAAGCTTTCACTAGTTGATTTTTAAGAGATTTCCACTGTGAATGAGTAGTAGAGATTAGGGGTAGGGAAGAAAACAATAAAGTAGAAGCTTACTAAGGGTGTTATTTGCTTTCCTTAGTAGAAGCCATTTTCTGCAGAGAAGTCCATAATGCTAATAAGATTGAACAGCATTTGCCATTTTAACAGCTTCTGTTTCATCGTTGAATTCTGTAGTTACCTCACCATTTTCCCTATGGACCCGTCAGGCCTGACTTTAAGGTTATTTTGACAAGGTTCCTCTCAGCAGAGCAGTGGAAAGACATCTGAGTTCTCCAGCTAAGGTCAGAAAATGATGCTCTCCATGAACGCTTCAAGCCGTAGCACATGTAATTTGATTTAACACAAAATAAGTGCCTAGATGTGATGACGAGTGGAATTTTATGGTATTAAAAATATGTGTATTTTTTTATGCTAGCAAAAAAAAAAACTGGAAACAAAATGGGTGCCCATAGTTGGGAATGCTGAACATGCTGTGGAATGTGAATATGATGGAATATTGCCATGCTACATGATACTAAGGGTATGAGAAATGCAGAGAAACATGGGAAGACTTGTACCAAGTGGTAAAGAATAAAGAAAGCAGAAGCAAGACAACAATCTACCCAATGTGTATAATAACATAGGTGGTAGTAATTACATTCAGTAGAATCTGATTAATTATGATGAACGATCTTGGTACTAGAGAGCTGATAAGGAAACACAACTTTATCCTCAAAGTAGCAACATGGGGACCACAGATAAAGAATGTGGTATACACTGACAAAGTCTATATTTTGGTTGCTTTTATTTAAATGTTTTTCTTTGTTACCAAAAAGGGTTCTGTGCAGAATGGAGGGAAATTAAAAGGAAATAGCTGGGGGGGAAAGGCTACAGTTAAAACTTTTTAAATTCATATTTATAAAATAAGTCACTAAAAAAAATTTATGTTGTCACCCTGCATATTATGACCTAGGCGTCTGCTTGATTTGATTACCCCTGGAGTCGACTCTGTCCTTCTTAGTCTGCTGTGGGTAGTATTTAGGCTAAAATCTCCCAAGATAAAACTAAACTTTAATTGTTGAGCAGTCCTGTCAGATCAACCAAAGGGAAGGTACTTGAGCTTACGGGAACAGGAAGGTAGTAGCTGCTGCCAAGGAAGAAGGGAGATAGAGGGAGTGAGTGAAGAAAGAAGCATTTTTAAGAACCTATTCCGTACCAGACATTGTGCTAAGTGTTTTACAGAGACTATCTCTACTTGACAATAGACCTAACGAGTACACTAGCATCTCCCCAACTGTAAGACTATTTACAGAAAGTAGACAAAAGTAGAGAAAGGGCGACTCTCTGTGCTGAAGTTTAGGCTCATCCATTTTATTTTAGGTAAGAGGAAGGTGTGCATGTTGAAAAGAAAGAGAACAAGGTGTGATCTCTTCATGGCAGGGCATCATGGTGTAGCTCTGATGGTCGGCTTTCCTGGGTGATTTTTTTCCCTGTACATTTGTATTCTGTGTATCCTTGGAGATGTCTTGAGTGCTAATATTGTGCTACGATCTCTCTATTGCCTCTAGAATCAAATATAAACTGTTTAACTTAGAATTCAAATATAAACTGTTTAACTTAGAATTCAAAAGACTTCACAATCTGGCCCCTTCCCACTTTTCCTATCTATTCACACATTACTCTCTTCTGTATTCTGTACTGTTCATCTGCACTGGCCTTTTTACTACTCCTCACACTCAGTCTAGGGGCCTTTGTAGTGGCTGTCCCCTACACTTGTCTCACTCTCCCCTGCCACCTCCACCTCTTCGTATTTGATTTACAATATTTTTCACATATGTATCAATGTGCATGTCTTTAGAATATAAACTTCCCTCTTTGCCATCACTTCTATCCTTGGGGGGGGAAAGGTCAGTAGTGGATATCAGGTGGTTTTGATTAGTTGTTCTCTGTTCCAAAGAAGAATTCAATGAAGTGGGACTTTGGGGGTGGGGAGGTGATCAGTGGGAAGGAAAACAGAATATCCAGAAATGACTGTCAGATAAAAACAAAAGGCAAAACAAACTAGGTCTTATGACATCCTATTGATTCAGAACTGCTGGAGGAAATTTCAGAATAGCCAATGAAACATGAAACCCCTTCCCCAATTTATAAATGATGTCATAATAAAGTTTCCTCTAGGTAGTTGAGTGGTATCAACTGACCTACCTGTCTGGCGATCTAGGGCTTATATCACTTCCAAAACTCATAACAAGAGGTGAAGAAGAAGAAGAAGAAATGTTTAAGTACTTAAGTCCAACAGTCTCAATATAGAATTAAAGTAGCATGCTGATTCACATAATGATTACAACAGGTGTCACTCATAAGAAACTTGACTCACAGTCTCAAAAAAAGGAGCAGAGCCTGTTATAGACCTAGCTGGGGTTGAAAGCCTTGGCATCTTTTCTAACCGTCCACAAAGTCAGTTTTGTCCTGCATGTGGTGGTTTTAATTATTGATTAGTCCCATCAGATCAACCAAAGGGAAGACAATTGAGCTATAACAGCAGGAAGGAAGTAGCTTCAGCCAATAGACCTAATGAGTACCCCAGCATCTCTCCCACTTTTAGACTGCCTACAGAAAGTAGATAAAAGTAGACAAAGTCTGAAACTCTATACTAGAGTTTAGTCTGGTCCATTATATTTTAGGTAGTAAGTAGAGAAGTCTGTGTTGGGAGAAATGAGAATAAGGTGTGACCTTTTCATGGGAGGACATGGAGGTGTGGTTCCAATGCTCCATTTTCCTGGGTGGCTTTCCCATGTCATGAAAGCCATGACAGTTGTGGTGATGAAATGTTGGTAGCAGGTTAGTAAAGGTTAGTAAAGTTCCCATGTATCTGAGCTGAATTCTTATATAAGCCAGTATAAAGAGCTGCCACTCTAACAATTGTAACCCTGGGTGGGGGGGGGGGAGGAATGAGAGAGAGACAGAGTCAGAGAGAGAGAGATAGGAAGAGAGAGAGAGTATTATTAGGGAAATTGCATCATTACTTTTTATCATAGCACCTTTTATTTAACAGAATCCCTTAACTAACAAAGGTTAAAAATGCACAAAGCAGGAGTAATAAGCAAAAGATCCTAACGCAAGAAGGCAATTTCGGCCTCTTGGATATTACAGTCTTAGTGGGCTGAGAGCCTTGACTGGAAGATGATTCTGGAAAGGTATAACTTATGCAAAAGAAACAGAATAGGTCAACGGGAAGTGGAATAACATTATACATCGAAAAGACACATTCATGTGAGGAGATCCACTGTGGGATGTCAAGTAGCATTGTTTAGCCATCCATTTTCACTCCTCATTGCCTATATGGGTTTGCTGATATGAACATTGTCTCTCTACTCTGAGAAGTTATGAAAAATAAACATATGATTATCTCTCTTTTATTTAAGCTCTTTTTTTTTTCAGCCCCCCAGCCAAAAAGGGCAATCTGGCAAAAACACCACCATTTTAAATCTCTCTTTTTTTTCTCCCAGGAAATATCCTTCAAACACCTCTTCCCAGCTGCACTTCCAATAAATACACTCAAATTAGGAAATGTCTGGGGTTAAGATTCTTTATTGCAACTTCCAATCTAAAAGACAGAAAAAAGATTTAGGACAAAGAAGGGTAAACAAAATTTTCAGAAACCTATTTTTCTAGAGTACAAGGTTTTATTTAGGTTTCCAAGAGGATAAAGAAAATCAAGGGATCTGCAGTGGGAGAGAGAGAATTAATTACAGTGACATAGCATCTATCCCAACACTTCACATGCCTGCTCAGGCCATACAGCCTTACTCTGAGAGTCCTATTGCTTGCTCATCGTAGCGGCTGCCTCCATCCAAACTTCTGCTAGACTAGTTTCATGAAGTTTCTTACAACCTTTCCTCCTCCATCTCTCCACATTTTCTTTGGAAGTTGGGTTCCTTGCAATTGTCTGAACTGCTTCCAGAGCTGGCAAAACTATGTTTGTAAAGGCTGACAGGGGCTTACTCATTTTTGACCAGCCAATGTCAAGCTGCCCTTCCAATTCCATCTGGAAAACTTCTTCACACTTGGTAAAGGGTTAAGAGGACACAGACATGTCTTTACAATTGATTTAACACATTAACACCTCATTATCTCTATTATCTGCCCTCTTATTTTCTGTGATTATATCAAATAGGCTGCAAGGGAGATAGACCAATTCTATACATACTCACATAGAAGTGATAACATCACTGGACTATACTACATACCACCTGGATGAAAAGGGAAAATAAATGAGCATCTTAGGAAATAAATATGTCCAACATGGAGGCATAATATAGTAAGCGATATGGGACTTTTCCAGACATGCACCAGAGTTTTTTTCTCTACCAAAAGCAAAACAGCTAATAATTGCTCAACTTGGTTTGATCCTTAAAACTGGAGAAATGGGATTTTTAGTAAAGATGGTGAAATGAAAGCCTGCAGCTAAGCCTAACTCCAATAAGAAATTCCCTAGCAAAAAAAAAAAAAGTAAATCATTGAATAATAAAACCAAAGGGAAACACAGTAAGCTACAGAATAAAGACATCCTGTGAAGAACCACACATGAAGATGCCCAGAAGCCAGAAGATGCTGTGAAGTGAGGGGGGTGGGAAGGAGGGACCACAAATGCCTGAAAACTGCATGATCTCTGTTAAATGAGGCCTGAGAACAATAAAATCTTATCCCTGGACTCTTGAAGCTGCAGCAGGGGACAAAATAAGAGAAAAATAGAAGTACCCATGCAGTACATGCATAACTCGGGGCCCTCCAGGAGATATGACCCTAGATCAGTCTTCAGTATTATATTTGTACTGCAGTAGAGAATAAATACAACTTCCAGCTTCCATCCAGGAAGATAGAAAAGGTTCAGTGCCTAAGAAGTTCATTCCAGGAGCCTCTCTAGAAGGGCTAAAATCAGTATGACGTTAGGTATTTGGGGACTGCAAGAGGGGATCAAGGAGATGAGTCAGAGGTTTCCTGAGGCCCTGCAGGAGACCTGAATCCAACTCAATCTCTGATATCTGCTCAGAGCCTTTCATGGGCTCAGCAGGTGGGGGAAAAAACCACTCTTGGTTGATGTTTGCCCAAAGAGATGGAGATAGAGCTGAGGCCAGCAAACCCTGAGCTACCAAAAGACAAACACAGAACTCTAAATCTCTGCATCAGGAAAGTTTTGTAAAAGTGGGCAAAGAACTAGAAATTGCAGGGATGCCCATCAGTTGGGGGAATGGCTGAATAAGTTGTGGTATATGATTTTGATGGATACTACTGTGCTATAAGAAATGATGAGCTCAATGATTTTAGAAAAGCATGGAAAGACTTCCATGAAATTATGAAAAGTGAAATGAGCAGAACCAAGAGAACATTGCATACAGTAATAGCAATATTGTTTTAAGAATGACTTTGAGCAAATAAGTTATTTTGTCTATTATAAATACCCAAATTAACTATAAAGAACATTTAAAGAAAGATGCTATCTGCATCCGGAGAAAGAACTGATAAATAAAAGTATGTTTAGACTAATTTTACATACATATTTATATCTATGTGTATGTGTGTGTGTGTATGTATATATATATATATATATATATATATATATATATATACATGTATACACACACCTTTTTGTGTCTAATGGTAGTCATCTGGGGGGCAGGGAAGAAAAAAATTTACATAATATTTTTGTTGTATATTTAAAAGGAAGAACAAATTATGCATAATAGATTTACAGTTTCATGTATAGTCATCTTTTTATAGTACTATGTTAAGAAAATGCTTATTTTATTCTATAAATTAAAAATAAATTTTTTTAAAATATTAAAAAAAAAAAGTGGGGAGTAAACAAGACCAGGAATAAACTATCTCATCCAGAACTCTACCAGAGAAATGTCAATAGCATCCATACTACAAAGGGTACCAGACTAAGTCTCAGAAACCCCATCCCAGAGTGGGAATGGGGGCAGAACAAGGTCCTCCCACAAAGTCCCAATCCAGTAACTGAGGCTAGAGACAAAAATAAATGGAGGAAAGCACTGAATACAATTAAGAAATACTGTATGTTAAGAGACACCCAAGAGGTACCCCAGAAGATACTAACTCTTTGTTAAGTACACACAGGACCTCAAGGGGGAGGGGGGGAAGAATGGCTTATCCACAGGAATTCAAAAAATGTATAGAAGAAATGAAGCAAAAGATAAAAAGATGAAATCAGAGCTCTTGAAGAAAAAAAAGTAGAAAACACATAAATGACCTGGAACAAAGATAGAAAACATGACCCATGTACTTGGGGTCACCAAAAAAGAAAATGGAGTGAATAGAACCCCATGATTCAATGATATAACAAGAAATATTAGAACACAAATTTTAAATAAAAAATTAGAAGAACGTTTGAGTTATCTACTATTAAAACCAACTGACCTTGAAAACAAGTCAAGGAGAAATAATTTAGGAATCATTTGGGCATGCTGAAAACCATGACTAAACAAACAAATAAAAAAGTCGTTCTTAAGCTAATGGACCTTTCGACAAATTATTTGAACTCTCAGTGTCTCTATTTCCTTAACTTTAAAGTAAAAGTCTTGGTCTCCAAAGCAGAGCTGGACAGATAATGGCAGCCAGGGCTAGGAAGTAGACTGGACTGGGCCAGACTGGGCAAGAAAGAGCACCATGGTCACCATGGGTAACTAGTTAAGCTACAAGAAACAGAGAAGGATCACAGAGCCAGACAAAGCCATACCTCAGTTGGAAAAACAGATTAAACTGAAGCAACATCAGAAAAGAATCACTCAATAATTAAAAAGGAAAAAGGAAATTTCCAGACAGCTCCTCTGGGGTAGAAAGGTCAAAGTAATTACCTTAAGAGTAAATGTTGCCAGGAACAATTCTTGGATGAAATAGAATATCAAATCCCCAACCTAGAAACTGTGGTTCAGAATACTGAGTATACCCAGATTGAAATGAAAGTGGCTGAAGGCCTGAAGTCTGGAGATAACTGTCTGAAAAAAAAATGCATCAGATCATATCCACTGAAGAAGTGGAGAGGATAATATATGAAACTTGTGATTCTAGGGAAATAACAAAAGCAAATAGATGAGCTCTTCCTGGCAGCTTTACTCATAAAGATGAAGATGCTATGTTAGAAGAACTACATGCAATAACTCAGGAACTAATAGAGGTCCCAGAGGTTCCTTCAGAACTACACTCTAAGAAAATGCCCCAATCAAAACAATATCAAAACAGCCAGAACTGATGGCAGAACTGAAGGCAGCTACATGGCACAGTGGACTCCAGAGCTGGAGTCAGGAAGACCTGAATTCAAATGTGGCCTTAGACATGTCCTAGCTATAGGACCCTGGATGAGTCATTTAATTCTATCTACCTCAGTTTATTCAACTGTAAAATAGGGATAATAATAGCACTCGCATTCCAGGGTTATTGAGAGGATCAAATGAAATAATATTTATAAAACACCTGGCATAAAGTAGGTGTTTTATAAATACTTATTTCTTTCTCATTCCTCTCCTCCCTACTCCACCTTCAAGGAAATTCTTAAGGAACCATGACCCAGTGGGTCTCAGTCAATTCCAAGAATGAGTATGACCCAGGATTCTCCTGAAAGGACCAAGGCTGAGCAAAAAAGAAATTAAGTAGATAGGGGAACCTCATTTATTACCCTCATGTCAAGAATTTTTTTTATTTTCTAGAGCATTTTTTTCCTGGCAATCTAAAGGCTGAATTGACTTTCATAGTACTGTCTTTCTCTCCTCACTGGATAAAATGACAACTTTGAAAACTTCCAAGGTAAAAATAAAGAAATAAAGCAAAACCTATAACTTGAAGCTGTATACTAGATTATCTTTAAGCTCCTTCCTGTGCTTAATTCTCTACTTCTGTGGTCTCTTCTATTCTAATGATCTCTCCATGAGCTACATTCCGGATCCCTACAACAGCTCCCCCAGAAGTAGCAGAATGGCCCCTGGCTTCCCATTTCAGAAGCAGGACTACAAGCATTGTGCGTGTATACCATTTCTTTTCCTCCCTAACTTCCGAGCCAAAGCACAACACTATGTATTGTGTCCCTGACACATATCTTACAGAGGTTTCCAGAGAAACTGTATATATCTGAGAAATGTCCAAATCCCCTGATGCAGCACTAGTGCCTCTAGGGCATCAACCACTAATTTCACAGTAGGACATACACTCTGACTTGTTTTCCCAGCAGTGATGATGGATTTGTGATAAACAGCACATTTGCAGGACAGCTGGCTGACACTAAGGGACGTATGTGACCATTAATCAAAACTTTCTTCTGTGTGAAATAACCCCTTAGCCTCACTAGAACACTGCTCTAGACATTTGAGGTAACAGCCCCAACAATATGGTAGAGTAGTCAGTAATCTTGCAAAAATGTAGGCCAAGTTTTCAGTTATTCACCCTCATGTAAGACTTCATAAGCTAAAAAATTATGTTTATTAAGAACCTCCTTGCCAAAAATTGATGTGCAAATATACAGTAAAATTTTTTAAAAGTCAATGATCTCCAGAAAATCCTCTCTGTACCACCCAAGGATACCAAATGAGATAAAAGGAAAGGGGGAAGGGGCCGGAGTAGGAGGAAGTTGTCAAAAAAGTCAAAACCCTAGAACATTTAAAATCTATAGGTGGGGGAGGGGGAGAAGGGAAGGAATTGTCAGCAGGAACCATTTTTAGGAGAGTATGAGATTGTGATTACACAAACCTCGGTAAACTGTTATTCATTTAATATAGCAAGATTATGATATGGTGAATAGGGTATGGGATTTGTACTTGGGAGATCTGAGCTTAAATCCCAAGATATTGACTATATAATGACGGGTCTTTGTTTTCAGGAAAAGTTTAGGATAATTAAAAGCATTGTACAGTTTTCCAGAGACCATCCATCCTACTTTCCTCTTCCTATTCAACTGTGAGCTCAGGTCATTGTTCATACTCAGTGTCTATCCAATATATCTGTACTGATGGACCAGCTCTTTAGGTTGGCCATCCAACTGCATATTCTAGTCTAGACAATAGACATCCTCCAACCACTTGGTTTTTCCTGTGTGGATATTTATACCAAATGGCTTTTGAGTGGTCAGAGTTCTAATTTAAAAGATTCTGCATGGAGGTAGGGGAGGGGGTGTTAAGCTGATACTTGTTAATCAGCACAATATTATCTGCATACAAGAACTGACCTTCTATAGGACTATTTACTTAATACTAATGTTCTTCCAGTGAAACTGGAAGTTATGGAATGGCACAGTGTCAAAAGAATTAAAGCTGAAAGTTAATGAAGGGCAATAGAGAGAAACTGGAAGGTGTGATTTCTTGCTGGAAGCTGGAAGCCAGAAAAAAAAAGCATCTTTCTTCCTCTAACTCTCACCAACTCCGCTGCATAGTACTGACCACCAAACAATCAATGTCCACCAAGAATAGTCTCATGCAATTGGTCCTTTAACCCAAGGATTACAGATGTAATGGTAGACCTATGGTAGAATTAAAGGTATAACCATGAGCAAATCACTTAACCTCTCAGACCCTCAGTTTCCTTATTTATAAAATGAAAATGTGAAGGGAGTATATTCTAGGTATATGCAGCCAGTGAAAATGGCCAGAGTAACTAAATAGTAGAAAAAAGTATACTTTGAGACTGCAAGAGCATGGTTTTATATATTTGTATATAAAAGTGATATCAAAAGATGAGATTGATAAAAAATTTTAATCTTAAAAAGAAAAATGAACTACATATCAGTTCCATTGTTGTTATTCACTTGTAATTAATGGAACATATGGAATATTTGTTTTGCCAACAAGAATCTTGACCATCTTTATTTAATACTTTATTCCTGTTCAATTTATAAGAAGTAACCCAAGCATTTACTTGCTTTTTAGGAAGGGGGTAAACATTTTGAGCAAAAAAAAAGTAGCTATTATAGCTCAGTTTTCTAGTGTTTCAGATTTACAGAATGCTTTTCTTACAACTCTGTGAGAAAGGCAACCCAAATATTACTCCCATGTTACAGTTGAGAAAGAGGCAGCTAGGTAGTGCAGTGGATAGAGCACCAGGCCTGGAGTCAGAAAGACCTGAGTTCAAATCTGGCCTCAAACACTATATAGCTGTATGACCCTAGGGAAGTCACTTCACCCTGTTTGCCTCAGTTTCCTCATCTATAAAACAAGCTAGAGAAGGAAATGGCAAAATATTCCAGTATCTTTGCCATGAAAACCCCAAATGGAATCAAAAAGAGTCAAACACAACTGAAACAGAACAACAACAACAACAATAATGCAGATAATAAAACTGGCTCCAAGAGGTAGGATGACTTATCCAAAGTAACAAAGCCAGCGTGAAAGGTGAGAAGGCGTAGCTGAGTCTTGGTTTTCTGACTCCAAGACTACTGTTCTTTGAAATATACCGCATGCTATCTATGTGTAAATATTACAGCATTTTATTGCCCATCTCTCCATTCCCCCATGTGGTATCTAATTTCTCAAAATATAGTCTAGCAGACAACTTCCATCCTTCCACATACTATCTAATGTCTCAAAATGTTTTTGAAGAGACAACCTCTGAATCATTTTTGAAAAGTTGTGTCAGGGGAAACAACAAGCTGTGATTTTGCTTAATGTTCCAGCTGAAAACATTTCTTAATGCTAATCTGCTTGCTTTTTGAGAATGTTAAGAGAAGGAAGAAAAAAAAACTCAAGCTGATTAATTGTGTTTTTCTTAACATTTGGAGGTTCGGTTGTTTTTTTTTAGTCCCAGAATTCAGTATTTACATAAATGGAGTCCCTGTTGCCCCAAAATTTTTAATTTGTTTGTTTGATGACTATTCTTATAAATCTGAAGGCAAAAGTTTCCCCAGGCTTTTTCCAGTCTTTTGGAAATATATTTGAAGCTCTTCTTTCCTCTTTTATCAGTTAGCATTTTAGAATTACGCCTTCTTTATTAATTCTCCCTTGGAGCAGCAGCAGAATAATGGTTTAACAAAACTCAAGAAGCACGTCTCCATAATTAGTGAGCAACTACGACCCTGATTCTCCCTTATTTCCATTCAGCAAGGAAATCTTGGAAGGAAAAAAAAAGTCCAAAGCTCTAGGTAGTACGAGTTTTGTTTGCTTGCGTGGTACTGACCTGTGATTTCCTCTGAAGAGGGTCATTCTGGTATGGAAATTTCCTTCACTGATTTAGATCAAGAATTTGCCTTCAACTCATAATCTTAGAGAGTTGCCTGGATCATTGAGAAGTTGGGCGATTTGCCCAGTGTGGATGAGAGTCTGGATTAAAACCCATCTTCCTCATTCTAAGGCCAGCCCTCTAGCCTTTCTGAAAGCTGGGTATATGTTCCTGGTTTTGTTTGTTTATTTGTCTTTTTAGAGAAGGGTGGTGGTCTAGATCCTTGCCTGTGATATCTTTGGTATAGGGAAGTCTATATCAATACAAACTGGAAAATGTTCTGAAACTTACAGTCTTAGAAAGTCACCTTGGGGCACTGAGGAATTAAGTTGTGTTCCTCCCCCAGGTCACACAGCCAGTGTTTGGAAGAAGTGGCATTTTAAAACAAGTCTTCCTTCCTCTGAGTCTGGCTCTCAATGACATGTCTTTCAGGCAACTTAGTTAGCAGGATGAAATGTAATATTAATGTCAGTATTCAATAGTAGCATTGGCAACAGCAGCTCACAGTTATATTGCATTTTAAGATTTACAAAACACTTTTCTCACACAGTTTTCCCATCAGGGTAATTTGATCATCACAACAGCCCTGTGACGTAGGTGTTATTATCCACATTTTACAAATGAAGAAACGGAACTCAAAAAATTAAATGACTTTCCCAGGGTCACACAGTTAACATTTAGTGCTGGATTTAATCCCAGGTCTTCACGTCAGTAAGCCTAGGATGTCATGTCACATTGCCCCACATAGCTGTTTGGGTTACCAATCCAGATCCTGCAGTAGACTTCACTCATGGTTAATGGAATGACTGTCTGGACACCCATTCTTCACTTTATTACATAACCATGACACTCTTGTATAGTTAATTTCCACAACTCTTCATTTAACCCAAAAACTGATTGCAGTTTTGTTGGGGTTTTTTACTATCAGAGTAATTCAGCAACATATGTGAATGTGCTATGAAAAGTGAGAAATCCAAAGTCTCAGACATATTGAATTAAAGGCCAGATGGTAGGAAGGGCAGAGCAGGGGTGAGGTCATTGGCTTTTTCCCCCAACTCCTTTATGGGCTTTGAGAGGAACAGCCAAAGAAGAGTAGCCTAGTTTCTGTGGTTCCAGAGACACACAAAACATCCAGAAACAGCATTATGTCTCATTTTCTCAAATGTCACAAACAATTAAGCTAAGTTTCCAACATTTTCAGGAACATATGCTGTCAACCTTTGGATGACAGTATCATTTTTAGGGTAGTGATGATACTTTCATGAATCTTGGACCTAACTTGATGTGAACAGTCCCTCCAGTGGTACAGATTGCAATCCTTCAGTACCTCTTCATCTTCTATGATTCTTATTAAATAGTGGATCTCTTCTATAGGAAATAAATAAAGCAACCAAAGACACAGCCCTAGCCCCTGCCCCTAACTGGAGTAGATTTGTCACTTTGATACATTAGCTGACGTACGATCTCATCAGAGTGGATATTTCTCCAGCAGTGAAGACTACAACCTTTCTTCTCCTATCATCCTGTTCAATTCTAGTCCATACCCTCCAGGAATGATAAAAAGCTTATGAATTGAAGGACACTCTACTAATTTCATGGTGGGGTGAGGGGAAATCACAGTGCAAGTCTTTTTAGTCTTGTTGATGGAAAGAAGTAAATTGCAAACTTGTTAGAAATCCAGTGAACTTTAATGACTTTTCACCTTCAAAATAAAGGCTTGGGTGAGGTACTCTGACAAGAATAAACAGGCATGATATTTCTTCATCACTAGAGGAATGAGGCTTTATAAAAGTTTATTTCATAAACTTTTTGGAACAGCAAGAGAACATGGGCAAAAAATGGAGGAAATGACAAGGCCAATGGCTTCAAGGATTTATGTTTTCTTTTCCATTCTCTCACCTTATTGTGCTTTGAGCTGTTTGACTTTAAAAAACTGTGTTTTCTTAGTTATTTTCAATACCAGATTTGGATAATGAGAACAGATCTCTGTTTTATGTCATTACATTCCCTGAGGACCTTCTAAATTCTCCACTTTTCCTTTCAAAGAAGATATTGTCATCCACAGCTGCTCCAGAAGATGTTCCTGGAGGAGGAACAAAATCAGCCTCATCTGTGTCTTGAAAGTGGCTTTCTTCAGAATTCTCCCTGGAATTTTTGTTTTTTCTCGGCAGATCTTTCAGGACAAAAAGTATGTAACAGGATGAACCTTTTTCCCCTTACAGAGACTTGTCTCCCATGATGAAGAAAGACTCATGTCTCAGATTTATTATTGTAGAAGCAACAAAATGAAACTGGCATCAAGAAGGCAAACTGAAACAAGAAATAAAAATTCTTGGCCATCAGGACTACATTATCGGAAGTCTATGGAAATTTTCTAACGTGGAACCCACAGAACAAGGAAGGGAAGAAGACTGTGGATGAGGAACTCAACCTGGCCAAAAGGAGAAGATGAGCTCTGTAACACATAAAGAGAGGCATTAAGATACTTTGTCATTACCATGATGCCTTAATGTATCTTTTGTCAACCCTTTTTCTCAGGATGCTTAGCAACCAAGGAGGGGACTATGAATGCATTGCTCTACAAACTGTATCCCAAGTATTTGGGGTAAAAGAGAAAACAGTCTTTCTCCTGAACATGATAATAACATAGGATGAGAGGATGAGGGTCAAGGAACCCTTCCTTTCCATCCTTCTGAAGTACAGAAAGCACATGGTTCAAGGATTAGCCATATAGACCTACAACCATCCAAGATATGCAGAGTTATCCTCATGCTCCAAAGCCTGCATACACATCTGAAAATGAGAATAATTTTGGAATCAGCACAGCACTAAGGACTAGGAATACAAATAGAGGGAGGTGAAGCCAAGATGGCAGAGTAAAAGCAGGAACTCGCCTGAGCTCTCCCCCAAATTCCTCTAAATACTTCCAAACAATGACTCTCAATAAGTTAGAGAGTGGCAGAAACCACAAAAAGATAGAGTGAAACAATTTTCCAGCCCAAGACAACTTATAAAGGCAGCAGAAAAGGTTTATTGCACCAGGGTGAGAGAGGAGTGTAGTCCAACACAGACCACACCAGTGCAGATCAGGCCCCAGCTAACCTAGGGCAGGCTTGGGGCAACTGAATCAGTGGCAACAGTGGTGGTTTCCAGACCTCTCAGCCCACAGACACCACAGATGACTTAGAAGGTCAGCAGGAAAAGTCTGTCACATCTGTCACAGCCCTGGGCCCAGCAACCCAGGAGCAGGCCCTGGGAGCCACTGAATCAGTAGCAGCAGCCGCTGCTTCTGCAGCTCTCAGCCCACAGTCAGTAAGGAGGTCAAACAACTGGTCAGAAGGAGATTATAGGGGTATCTTTGTTGCTTTGTCCAAACTCAGATCCAAGTTACAGACCGGGAGAGATGTCCCAGAGTGAGAAGGGGCACTAGAACTCCAGAGCTAGCGGCCACAGTGGAGCAGGAACCCTCCTCACAGTTCCATGGCAGAAAAGAGTGTTTGTGGTCACTCACAGACCAGAGCACAGGCCAGGAAAGGAGTAAACACTTCTCCTTAGATCACACAACCTTGGAAGAACCGAAAACTTAAAAGTCCCTAAAAGTATCTCTGAAAACAACTGCACAAAACCATCGAAGCTTGGGACAGTGTGCCCTCTACCCTGGAATCACAGTCCTACTTTAACAAAGAGTTAAAAGTCAAGTAATAGGCTGGTAAAGTGAGCAAACAACAGAAAAAAAAATTCTGACCATAGAAAGATGTTATGGTGACAAGGAAGATCAAAACATACCCTCAGAAGAACACAACAAAGTTAAAGAAGACAACAAAGCCTCCAAGAAAAATAAAATGAATTGGTCTTAGGCCATGGAAGGGATCAAAAAGGATTTTGAAAATCAAGTAAGAGAGTTAGAAGAAAAATTGGGGAGAGAAGTGAGAGCGATATAAGAAAATCATTAAAAACGAGTCAACAGCTTGGTAAAAGAGACACCAAAAAATACTGAAGAAAATAAAATCTTAAAAAATAGACTAGGCCAAATGGTAAAAGATGTACACAAAGCCAATGAGGAGAAGAATGCCTTAAAAAGCAAAACTGGACAAATGGAAAAAGGCACAAAAATTCACTGAAGAAAACAATTCCTTAAAAAGTAGAATTGGCCAAATGGGAAAAGAGGCACAAAAGCTCACTGAAGAAAATAGTTTCTTAAAAATTAGAATTGAGCAAATAGAAGCTAATGACTTTATGAGAAATCAAGAAGCAATAAAACAAAACCAAAAGCATGAAAAAATAGATGACTGTGAAATATGTTATTGGAAAAACAGCTCACCTGGAAAATTTTAATTTTAAATTTTTGAAATTATTGGACTACCTGAAAGTCAGGATCAAAAAAGCCTACACATCACTTTTTAAGAAATTATCAAGGAAAATTGCCCTGATATTCTAGAACCAGAGGGTAAAATAGAAATTGAAAGAATCCACCAATCACCTCCTGAAAGAGATTCCAAAATGAAAACTGCCAGGAATATTATAGCCAAATTCCAGAACTCCAAGGTCAAGGAGAAAATACTGCAAGCAGTCAGAAAGAAAAAATTCAAGTAACATGGAGCCACATTCAGCATAACACAAAATTTAGCAGCTTCTACATTAAATGATCAGAGGGCTTGTAATATAATATTCCAGAGGCAAAGGAGCTAGGATATTCAATGAAACAGAGGATTTTCAAGCATCCTTGATGAAAAGACCAGAGCTGAATAGAAATTCTGACTTTCAAATACAAGACTCAAAAGAAGCATAAAAAGGTAAACAGGAAAAGGAAATCATAAAGGACTTAATAAGGTTAAACTGTTTAATCCTACATGGGAAAATGATACTGGTAACTCATAAGAACTTTCTCATTATTAGGGCAGTTAGAAGAAGTATATATAGACAGAAGGTATAGGTGTGAGTTGAATATGAAGGAATAATATCTAAAAAATAAATTTAAGGGTTGAGAAAGAGAAATGTACCAAGAAAAAGGCAAAGTGAGAGGTAGAATAGAATAAATTATCTCACATAAAAGAGGCAAGAAAAAGTTTGTACAGTGGAGGGAAGAGAGAGGAGGTGAGGGGGAATGTATGAGCCTTACACTCATCAAAGCTGGCTCAAAGGGGAAATAGCATACACACTCAATTGGGTATAAAAATCTATCTTACCCTACAAGAAAGTAGGAGGAGAAGGGATAAGGGAGAGGGGGGTGATGGAAGGGAAGGCAGATTGAGGAAGAGGAAAATCAGAAGCAAAACACAGGGACAGGGTGAAAGGAGAGAGAGAATAGAATAAACAGAGGGGGATATAGATGAAGGAAGTAGTTAGCAATACTAACTGAAAAAAAATTTTGAAGCAAATTTCTCTGATAAAGGCCTCATTTCTCTAACATACAAAGAACTGAGTCATATTTATAAAAATAAGAGCCATTCCCCAATTGATAAATGATCAAAAGATATGAACAGTTTTCAGATGAAGTAATCAAAATTATGTATAGCCATATGAAAAAATACTCTCACTATTGATTAGAGAAATGCAAATTAAAACAATTCTGAGGTAGTACCTCATGCCTATTAGATTGGCTAATTAAGGACAGAAAAGGAAAATGACAGATATTGGAGGGTATGTGGGAAAAATGAAATATAAATGCACTATTTGTGAAGTTGTGAACTGACTCAACTATTCTGTAGAGCAATTTGGAACTATGCCCAAAGGGCTATAAAATCATGTATACCCTTTGACCTAGCAATACCACTATTTGGTCTTTATCCCAAAAGAGATGAAAAAAAAGTAAAAAGACCTATGTGTACAAAATTATTTATAGCAGCTCTTTTCTGGGGGCAAAGATTTAGAAATTGAGAGGATGCAGATCAATTAAGGAATTGCTGAACAAGTTGTGGTATGTGATTGCAATGGAATACTTTTGTGCTAAAAGAAATTTTGGGCAGGATGCTTTCAGAAAAACCTGGAAAGACTTAGATGAGCTAATGCAAAATGAAATGTACTGTGTACAAAGTAACAGCAATATTTGTGAATAACTTAGTTATTCTCAGCAACACAACAATCCAAGACAACTCTGAAGGACTTACAATGAAAAATGCTATCCATTCCCAGAGAAAGAATTAATGGTGTCTGAATACTGATTGAAGCATACTTTTTTTTTACTTTATTTTTCTTGAGGATTTTTTTTTGGTCTGTTTTCTTTCAGAACATGACTACTAGGGGCAGCTAGGTGGTACAGTAGATAGAGCACTGGCCCTGGAATCAGGAGAACCTGAGTTCAAATCGGCCTCAGACACATAACGCTTACTAGCTGTGTGACCCTGGGCAAGTCACTTAACCCCATTGCCTAGCCCCCCCCAAAAAAAGAAAAGAACGTGACTATTATGTAAATGTTTTACATGACTACATATGTATAACCTATATCGAATCGCTTGCCCTCTCAATGAGGTGAGATGAGGTGAGGAGGGGTGGGGTGGGGTGTGGTTGGGAGAAAGTGAGAGAATTTGGAACTCAAAGTCTTAAAAAAATGAATGTTAATTGTTTTTACGTGTAATTATGGGATAACAAAATACTAAGTAAAAGGGGAAAAAAAGAAACACCAATAGAAAAGTAAAGCAGTCCTTGATCTCAAAGAGCTCACATTCTTTTTTTAAAAATTTTATTAATTTATTTTGATTTATCAACAATCACTTCCATATGCTTTTGAGTTGAAAATTTTTCTCCCCCTTCCTTCCCCCCACCCTCCCCAAGACGGCACACAATCTGATATAGGCTTTACATTTACATACCCATTACACATATTTTCACATTAGTGAAGTTGTAAGTAAAAATTAAAACTAATAGGAGGAACCATCAGAAAGATGAAACAAAACTCAACAGAAGGCAAAAATAAGTGATAGTGACTCAACTTCCATAGTTCTTTCTTTGGATGTGGACAGCATTTTCCATCCCAAGGCCTCTGGAGATGTCTTAGATCCTCGTAATGCTGAGAAGGGTTCAGTTTGACAATCTTAGTCATTGCATAATGTGGCTGTTATTGTGTACGAAGTCCTCTTGGTTCTGCTCACTTCAGTCAGCATCAGACCATACAAGTCTTCCCAGGTTTTTCTGAAGTCAGCCTGTTCATCATTTCTTCTAGCACAATAGTATTCCCTTACATTCATGTACCACAACTTGCTCAGCCATTCCCCAATTGATGGACATCCTCTCAATTTCCAATTCTTTGTCACCACAAAAAGAGCTGCTATGAATATTTTTGTACATGTGGGTCCTTTTCCCAAGAGCTCACATTCTAATGGAAAAAGTCAACACATGTAGGAGATTTCAGCTGCAAGTCAGATGGAAAGAACTAGTAGCATTTATGGTACAATATCAAGGCAGGTGGCAATACACCTTCTTATCATCTTTCCATTAATAAAATCATCTCTATTTCTGATGCTGAGCCATTTGAGTGGCAAGGACTTTGGTCCCTGTAGCATCTCAGGGGCTGTAACATCTACACAGGAAGGTGTCAGGTCTCTTATCTACAAGGGATGATGGCTGGGGGTGGGGATGCATTGGGGGGAGTGGGGGAGGGCTAGAAGCAGGGCCAGTCATCTAAAAGATGTGGAAGGGAGGAAGGGAGGGAAATTTGATTCATAGTCTCATAGATCTAGAAATGGAAAAGACCCCAAAGATTTTCTAGTCCAACCCCCTCATTTACATATGAGGATTTAATTCAATGCAGTGGCTAGTCAAATTAAAAACTGGTGACAATTTTTGTTTTCATGGTGGCTTTAAAAAATAAAGTAGGATTTTATTCATGGTGAAATGAAAAGCATGGAATACAATTTTCAGTTTAAAAAGTACTTTATTCAATTGAATTCAACAAATATTTATTATGATCCTACTATGAGCAAGACAAATATTGGGGATACAAAGGAAAAAAATGAAATAATACCTGCCATTGAAGAATAACTGGGGGAAACTACCCATGTATAGTTAAGTAAATACAAAATATGTTTGTTGGTTGTTTAATAGATTAAATACCATGTAATGAGATAAGGGGAGACAGAGAGAAGAGAAACATGTATTTCTAAACTAAACATATTCCTTTCTCCCATCACTTCATTAAGATGCTTGGGAATTTCCCAGATTTTCGAGAATTATTATCAATCTTTCAAACACAGGGATGAAAGTACAGTAGGGAAAAGGGGGGGGGGAATGGAGGTAGCCAATCAGTAATTTGATCTACGGCATTTTCCATGCGTTCTGCAGGCTCAATATTACCCAAGTTCTAGAAATTGCAAATAATATTAGTTTGAAAGTGATTCCTGAACTAGGCTACCAAATTATAAATAGGGTCAGGAGTCAACCAGTTAATCAAAGCAAAAATTGTCATTTTCCCAAATAAGCATTTTAACTATTTCATCTTGCTACATCATTAGAAGTGTGTTTTGCTGTCATTTAGAATTATAGATGGAATTGACTTGATTATTTTTATGCAGTATACAGGAAATAAGACAGATATTAGGTTCTAGGCCCAGCTCTTTGAGGCTTCTTTGGACCTCAGTTTTCCCATCTACAAAATAAAGTGTTTAGAGAGGCAGCATTGCACAGTGAAAAAAATGCCAACTTTGGAATCAGAGGATATAAATTCAAATTTGGACTGCCCCTTCTACTTGGCATCAGTGATCTTGAGCAAGTATCCTTAGGCCCCTCTCTTGGCCAGTTTCTGCAACTATAAAATGAAGGGGTTAGACTAGATTACCTCTGTGGTCCTCCCAGCTCAAAATACAGGATACTCAACGTCCTCCTATGGTTAAATGTTATATGATTATAGCAAGCAAATATCTCTTTGTTTTATGCCTCACTTAATACTAGAAGGTTCACTGAAGAAAATTTTCTCTGTGATTGCATCTATCAAGGAAGTATCTAGCGTGATCTTAATCTAGGTATGGGACATACCTTGTTAGGGAACTTTTAAGACTTCATGCTCTATTCAGAGAATTTTTTTTTTATTTTTAGCAATCAACAAATCATGAATAAAGTGGGATTCTGTATTCTCTTTACATTTTCAATTGAGTGATTGTAAAAATGTGACCTGCTGTAGAAAACTTTCTACAAAAACCTGCCTGTTCCTTTCTCGTATTTCCAAGACGATACCTTAGACACATGTATTGGCCATTCTCATAAAGATTTTGTAGAGATGAGAAAGGAGACAGTAGCTGGTAATATTTCCTTGCTTGCCTTTTGGGGAGGTTTACACTGTCTGTGATTTTTTTTCCCATTCTTTTCTTATTGTCACCTCTTTGAGACATCTTGAAAATAAATCTGTTATGTGTCTTTAAGTGAGTGTCACTTCCACAAGAAATTCCTCTAGCTGAACATATTTGGTCAGAGCCAACTGCTTTTCCTGACTTTTTTTCCCTGCATTCCATTTATATTTCCTCATATAGCTAATCAGTTACTAAGATGAAACGTGCAACAGGGTTTTTTTTAGTTTTATTAGCCAAGAAAAAAATTAAATCATTTAATTTTAAAAGGGGGGTAAAAACCCTGAGAACAGATAAACCTTTATAGACATTTTCTACAGGAGACCACATCTTTATAGTCACACAACTGTGTAGAGAATATACAATCCTGCTATGAAAGCATTTCTGTTAAGTCTTACAACATGCTATGAAAAGCTACTTTGGGGAAACTATTATAGAAATTTCTTATCTTCACTTAGGAGGACAAAAGAGATGAAGTGCTTTCTTTTAGGAGAGCCCCATGTACTCAGTACATGCAAAGGAAGGGCTCCAAAAGTAAAGGCATGGATGGCATGATAACACCTTTTAAGACCAAATGTCACCATGTACTTTCATGGCCTGTCTTGTGCAGCTCTGTTCCCCAGATACTGTGCACTGATTCCACAAGAACTCCCACTGTGTCAGATAATAGAAAGCTGCTGGGTGGATAATAGGAAGGGAAGATTTTGCTTACAAGAAGAATGAGGGGGATCAATGCATACTTTTGAAAATGTGCTTCTCTGGGGAAATAAGGTGTTCAGGTGTGTGAAATGGTTCTAGGAATGTGGGGAGGAAGGAAACAATGAAAATGAAAAGGGAACAATTGGAAAGGAGGGCAGAAGAAAGGGAAACAATCCCTAGAAATGAGCAATGAAGATGAATGAAGGGTTGGAGAAATAAAGGCAAGGTATAGAAGCAGGGGGAAGGAATTGAGAAAGAAGAGACTGAACAAAGGAGAAAGAAAAAGGATGAGGGACAGGGTGTTGTGTTAAGGAAGAAATGGAAAAAGGAAATGGAGTAAGGTCGTTTTTATACCTCTTTCAGTCCCCAGCTGCCCCGGTAAAGACCTACGTTAATTGAAACCTAAGACACGAAACAGGTGTCAGAGAATAAAACGCTGGGGGACACACTGAGGGCCACTGCCTTGGGTTGGGGTGGGGTTGGTCCCCTCTGCGTTCCATGTTCCCACGGTAACTGTTGCCACAGCAGCCAGCGCTGCCCAGCTGGCTTCCCTGCCTTTACCTGCTCCCCCCCCCCGGAGATTCTGCAGCTCCTGCTCCCTCTCTTTCACCCACTTTCAACCCCTATCAGACTGACGGTTGACGCCTGCAGCCAGAGCCACCACGAGGGGAAAATGCTGAGCTTGGAAGTGGAACTGTCTCTTCTCCAGAGGATAAGGATTGAACTCTCAGCCTTGAGCAATCCTTTGGGCTGCAAAGTTTTCTCCAAGACTTTGTGCAGCTGCGCTAGAGACTAAGGAAACTTGGAGGAGAGATGCTTACCAAGCTCAGCCACTGGCATATAGCCACTGGCCCTTGGCTTCTGTATAGGGAAGGGCCAAGGGTGTAGGAAGATCTGAGAGACAGGGAGAAAGGGAAATGGAGGAAGAGAGGAAGAGAGAAGGGAGAGAGAGAGAGAGAGAGAGAGAGAGAGAGAGAGAGAGAGAGAGAGAGAGAGAGAGAGAGAGAGACAGAGAGAGAGACAGAGAGACAGAGAGAGACAGAGACACAGAGAGAGAGAAAAGAAAGAGAAAGAGGAAAGAGAGAAAGAGAAAGAAAGAAAGAAAGAAAGAAAGAAAGAAAGAAGAAAGAAAGAGAAAGAAAGAAAGAAAGAAAGAAAGAAAGAAAGAAAGAAAGAAAGAAAGAAAAGCATTATCTTGTCTCAGGAGGATACCCCCAGGAAAAGTAGGACTAGGAATCCCTTCTCTAAAGAATGGAGAAGGGATCTTTTATAAAGAACAGAAGGCCTTGCTGGTTTTTGTGCTGAGGCTCAAAACTATGAGAAGAGGAGTTTATATTAATCAATCAACCCTCATGTATTAAACACCTGCTATGTACCAGGTAAAGGCAGCCAGGTAGAGTGCAGGGCCTGGAGTCAGGAAGATTCATCTTCCTGCCTTCAAATCTCAGATGCTTCCCAGCTGTGTGGCCCTGGGCAAGTCATTTCACTATTTGCCTCCATTTCCCTATCTATAAAATGAGCTGGAGAAGAAAATGGTAAATTACTCCAGTATCTTTGCCAAGAAAACCCCAAATGGGGTCATGGAGAGTCAGATAGGACTGCACTATTATTTTTTTCTTTTTTTTAAAATTGCTATCTTTAGTATTTCTTTTTTAATTTTATTAATTTATTTTGATTTATCAACAATCACTTCCATATGCTTTTGAGTTGAAAATTTTTCTCACCCTTCCTCCCCCCCCTCCCAAGATGGCACACAATCTGATATAGGCTTTACATTTACATACCCATTAAACATATTTTCACATTAGTGAAGTAAGTAAAAATTAAAACCAATAGGAGGAACCGTCAGAAAGATGAAACAAAACTCAACAAGAGGTAAAAATACGTGATATCGATTCAACTTTCATAGTTCTTTCTTTGGATATGGACAGCATTTTCCACCCTAAGGACTCTGGAGATGTCTTAGATCCTTGTAATGCTGAGAAGAGTTCAGTTTAACAATATTAGTCATCGCATAAAGTGGCTGTTATTGTGTACAGAGTCCTCTTGACTCTGCTCACTTCACTCAGCATCAGACCATATAAGTCTTTCCAGATTTTTCTGAAGTCAGCCTGTTCATCATTTCTTCTAGCACAACAGCATTCCATTACATTCATATACCACAGCTTGCTCAGCCATTCCCCAATTGATGGGCATCCTCTCAATTGCCAATTCTTTGCCACCACAAAAAGAGCTGCTATGAATATTTTTGTACATGTGGGTCCTTTTCCCATTTGTTTGATCTCTTTGGGATATAGCCCTAGAATTGCTATTGCTGGATCAAAGGGTATGCACATTTTTGTAGCCCTTTGGGCATAGTTCCAAATTGTTCTCCAAAATGGTTGGATCATTTCACAACTCCACCAACAATCTATTAGTGCTCCAATTTTCCCACATCTTCTCCAACATTTATCATTTTCCTGTTTTGTCATGTTGGCCAATCTGATAGGTGTGATATGGTACATCACAGAGTTGTTTTGATTTGCATTTCTCTGATCAATAACGATTTAGAGCATTTTTTCATATGACTATAGATGGCTTTAATTTCTTCAACTGAGAACTGTCTGTTCATATCCTTTGACTATTTATCAATTGGGGAATGGCTTGTGTTCTTATAAATTTGTCTTAATTCTCTATATATTTTAGAAATAAGGCCTTTATCAGAGAGACTGGTTGTAAAAATTCTTTCCCAATTTTCTACCTTCCTTCTAATCTTAGTTGCATTGGCTTTGTTTGTGCAAAAGCTTTTCAATTTAATGTAATCAAAATGATCCATTTTGCTTTCCATAATGTTCTCTATCTCCTGTTTGGTCATGAATTCTTCTGTTCTCCATAGATCTGATAGGTAAACTATTCCTTGTTCTCCCAGTTTACTTATGGTATCAGCCTTTATATGTAAGTCATGAACCCATTTTGACTTTATTCTGGTATATGGTATGAGATTTGGGTCTATGCCTAGTTTCTGCCATACTCTTTTCCAGTTTTCCCAGCAGTTTTTTTCAAAGAGTGGGTTCTTATCCCAGAAGCGGGGGTCTTTGGGTTTATCAAATAATAGATTACTATAGTCATTGACTATTGTGTCTTGCATATTTAACCTATTCCACTGATCCACCTCCCTATTTCTTAGCCAGTACCAAACAGTTTTGATGATTGCTGCTTTATAATACAATTTAAGATCTGGAATTGCTAGGCCACCTTCCCCTGCATTTCTTTTCATTAGTTCCTTTGATATTCTGGACCTTTTGTTATTCCAAATGAATCTTGTTATCAGTTTTTCTAACTATAAGATAATTTCTTGGTAGTTTGATTGGTATGGCACTGAATAAGTATATTAGCTTAGGTAGGATTGTCATTTTTATTATATTAGCTCAGCCTACCCATGAGCAACTGATGTTTTTCCAATTATTTAGATCTGATTTCATTTGTGTGAAAACTGTTTAGGACTGCACTATTATAACAATATCAATGTGCAAGTAGCAATATAGAGACAAAAATAAAAGAAAAGTCCCTAACTTCAAGGAGCTTCCATCCTGTTAGCATAAATTTATTTGTTAAGAAAGGTGTGGTTCTCAACTGCTGTTGTCACTGCAAGAAAAGGAAGCCCTTGCATTAGAGCCAGGTGGTTTGCTTCTCTCTTAAATGGCGGAGACTTGTTTATGGATTAAAGCAAACTAAAAAGGAAAACAAAACAGTGCTTCTCTTCTTCTTCTTGCAGGAATCTCTATTAAGTAGCCTAGCCTCCCCATGTGAGTGACTTAATCACCCACCACCAGCTGCAGAAGGATCCTTCTTGAGCTGCTCCTCAGTGTTGCGGACAGAGGTTATTATCCCTTTGACGGCTCGACCTCAGAACTCAGCTGTTGCTCTGTTTAATCTTAGTGTTGTCTGTTTCATAAGCAGATCAACTTGTTTGAAATAAGAGCCTTCAAAATGGGAACCAGGCACAAGATAACATAACGTGAAAAAGAAAACGCTCCTGTTGGCACCCGATGGCCTCCTGATGCACCTAAGTTCATACTGCTCTGTTTTATGTGATTAGCTTTCTTCTTTCAAGTTCCAAATAAGAGCATGGGCCACGATGGAGTTCTTACTCAAGCAGCCCCTGCACAGCCTGGGGGCCCTGAAAAACTGAAAAATCCTACCAAAGGATCCAGAAAGTTGCCTGATTCAAGAAGGAGTAATTATAAAGGCTGTCAGCATTCACCTGTTTTCATCTTTCCCTAGAGTCCCCCCATGCCTTGACTCATATAGTGCAGTCCCACTCCCATCAACTCCTCCTCCTAAAATCCTTCATTTCTTTCAAAACCAAATTCAGGAACCACCTTTTCCAGGAAACTTTCCCTGATTTTCCTCCACTGAAAATCAGCATTCCCACTCATATTTCTTATATGTCTCTGCTTCTCTATGCTCTTATCATATTCTGCTTTCATCATTCAATTGAGTTAATATTTATTAAATACCCACTATGTGTAAGATGGGGCAGCTGGTGGTGCAGTGGATAGATTGCATGGTCTGGAATCAAGAAAACTCATCTTCACGAATTCAAATTTGGTCTCAGATACTTTCTGTGTGACCATGGGCAAGTCACTTAACTCTGTTTGCCTCAGTTTCCTCACTTGTAAAATGAGCTGGAGGAGGAAATGGCAAACCACTCTGGTAACTTTACTAAGAAAACCCCAAATGGGATCACAAAAAAGTCAGGCACAACTGAAAAAGACTGAACAAAAATACATAAGATAAAGACAGGTGGGCATAGTATAGGGATAGCCCTCTAGCCTTGGAATGAGGATAACCTAGGGAAAGCTTTGGAATCAGAGAACCTGGGTTAAAATCTGCATCTTGGCAGCTCAGTATCCATGACAGGTTTTACAGCCAATTCAGCATCAATGACGGTCAAGGATCAGGGAATGAATTTCAAGAGTGACCTTTGAGACCCAGCTCAGTGGTAGCTGAAACAAAGACTTATCTGGGTATGATGGTACATTGGGATATGAACTTGATGGAACTAATGCTGTGTGTAAACCATGCTAAGTTTTGGCCTTCTCTCCCTAGAGACCAGGCAGCTAAGTTGCACAGTGGATAGAGCACTGGGCTTAGAATCAGGAAGACTCATCTTCATAAGTTCAAATCCAGCCTGAGACACTTACCAGCTGTATGACCCTAAACAAATCAAATGGAACTAGGATTCTAGTCACTGGCACATGATAATGTGAGAGGAGGGACAGAACTGGTAGGGGCTGATGACAATAGAGAAGACTCACCCCTCTCCAAAACCTATAAGAGTATCCCTGGAACCCTGAGACAGAGATATCCTGGCTCCTGGAATGTGGGCCAGAGCATATCTGTGACAGATGAAATGAAAAGTTCCAACTAGAGCACCTCTTAAGATCTTCCTAGCACTAGATCGACGATCTAAGTCTTACCTCTGATATATACTGGCTAGGTGACTGGCTAGTCACTTAACTAATACTGGCTAGTCCCTCTTACTGCCCTACACAAACTAAGACTAAGTTGCAGAAAAGTCACATATCTGCTTTAGTAGAAGGAAGTATCTTACCAGGAGTTCCTTAAACCATTGAAATCAGATCCAGAACAAAAATAAAAATATGTGAGGTCTTATATTTATCACTAGAGAAGCAGATGAAAAATGGTAATTGAAGGATCTAGAATGGAAAGAGAATTTATTGATCATCTACTTATATTTGGAATGTATCTTTTTGGCCACTTAATCCAACCTATACCTGAAAAAAAAAATGTCCTCCAACAAGTTGTCATCCATTCAGCCCTTCTTTGAGGTTGTTAAGTTCCATTCATTGGGAACTTACAATCCATTTAGATGTTTACAGGGTAGAATACAATAATAATTTGTATAGCTGTCTTATTCTCTCTGTTAGACTAACCTCCTTAAGGATTGGAACCTTGGGTTCATTTCGTCTTCAAAATTTAATTGTGGATCAGTCATGTTTGAATTGTTTTTTTTCCTGTTGCTCATAATATTTTCTCCTTAACCTAGAGATTTTGAAATTTGCCTGTGATATTCCTGTAGATTTTCCTCCAAGGATCTACTTCAGGTGTTGATCAGTGGATTTTTTTCTATTTCTATTTTCGCCTCTTGTTCTAACACTTCAGGACAATTTTCTTTAATTATTTCTTGTATTATTGTATCAAGATTCTTCTTCTGATCACAGCTTTCAGGTAGTCCAATTATTCTTGTTTTCTCTTCTTGATTTGTTCTCCAGATCAGTTGGGGTTTTTTTTATGATATTTCACATTCTCTTCTATTCTTTCATTCTTTATATTTTATTTCATTATTTCTTGATTTCTTATAAGTTCACTGGCTTCCCCTTGCCCAATTCCAATTTTCAAAGAGTCATTTTCTTCCTTAAGATTCTGGATCTCCTTTTCCAGTTGGTTAACTTTTTTTCATAATCTTGTTTTCCAGGATTGTTCTTACTTTTTTAAAGAATTGTTTTCCCTCAATCTCTCTTACTTGATTTTTGAAGTCTTCTTTGAGTTCTTCTATGAATTCTTTTTGGGCAGATGACCATTTGACATTACTCTTTGGGATAGGAGAGGCTTTTTTTTTTACTTCAGTAACCTCCTCTGAAGATGAACCCCAGTCTTCTCTATTCCTACACCAACTGTCTATGGTTGGGTTATTTCTCTTTTGCCTGCTCATTTTGTTTAAATTTTTAGCAGCTAATTATTGTAATCACCTCTAACTAATCCTGGAGTATGGGGGTGGTGTCTGTGATGTCAGGTTCTTCTTACTGTTATTTTTGAGCTTTGTCCTGAGCTCAACCTCTTCACTCCTTTTCCCCTCCAATCCCCAGCTAGGTCCCCCAGAACACTGTGCTGGAAATGCTCTTGCTCCCTGAGAACTCTCTGGGGTCTATGACCTTCAGTTTTCCCCTCTGACTTGGAACCAAGACCAAAAACTCAGCTCTCCTGTGAGTACCTACTACCAGCAGCGTCCCTGCCCTACTGCTTCTGCACTCACTGGGCATGTGCTGGTTCTTTCTCACCCAGGACCATGTCTTGACAAAACAGCTGGAGCTGCTATCCCTTGTCATCAGACAATCTTCACCCCTTCATCTCCCCACTCAGATGATCGACTCTCCACACTGTCCAGAGGGTGAAGATTCCTGTGGCTGAGATCGAGGCTATCTCCCAAACCAGTTATCCTCAGGGCTTGCAGCTTACTGTTTCAGTGAAGTTAGCCTGGAGGCGTTTACACTTTACTAGGGACTGAACCTCTGCCCTGGGATCTTTCTTGAGATCTTCTTCGGTTATCCCAGAAGCAAACCACTATTCTGCCCCAACTCCTTTTTATTTTTGCCACTCTGTGTTGAGCCTGAGGCACTGTCTTGTCTTGTTTGTGGAGGAAATCTGGAGAGCTTGGAATTTTCCTACCTACTCTGCCATCTTCCCAGAATCCTCTCTCAATGCTTGGTTTTCAATACATATCACTTGCCTAAATGTTAGCATATCTATACACTTCAATCATTATTCAGTACTTACTCGCTTAAACTTTTTTACTTTTGTATTGATATGTTTTGTTTTTACTATTGCCTTTATTTACACATATAGCTCCCTGTCCCTTATCCAGTGAACCGTATTTTAAAGAATAAAAATAAAGAGGGGGAAAAGGAAGTTCAGCAAAACTAACTCAATATATGTAATATTCAACATCCATAGTTCCCCACTTCTGCAAGGAGAGGAGAGAGGCACATTTTTCTCAATTCTTCTCCTGGGCCAGGCTTGTTCATTTTAATTAGACAGTGTTTGGTTTCCTTTTTTGTTCTTTCCATTCATATTGTTATAGTCCTTGAATATGTGCTCAATCCCATCTCCAAAGATAGGCACAGAAATCCACCCACTGAACCTTTACTTGAAGTCTCTCCATTTTGGTAAGATGCATCAGGAAGCATTTTCTTTATGCAAGGAAGTTTTTCCCACTGAAATAGAGATCTAATATGTAAATATATGCAAATGTTATGGAATATTAGTCCTTCTGAACCAAAAACAATGTACTAAGGGAATTAGGTATAGGAAAAGATACCCTAAAACCTTTAAAGAGAAGAAAGGCATAAGGATTATTACATAATATCAGTTTTCAAACATCTGTATTTTGTATTAACAGTTCTGGAAGAGATTCTTCTGTTAGCTGCAGTTTCTTTCCATCTTAATCTGTTTTTAATCTCTTAATTCTATCCCAACTGTCCCTTCTCTTTTTTTTTTATACACTCTAGGATGTTTATAAATAGTGACCTTTTTATTGCTCTGTCTTCTATTTCTTCCCTCTTCACCTTGGCACTGAAGACATCAGACTACAAACTTCTTGCATTTGTCCTTTCACTTTCAACTATTTGTTCCATAATTCCTTCACTTTGTTTTTTCTTTATCCATTAAGAACTTTACAAGAAACTATGGGGTTTTTTGTTTGTTTTTTACTCTTTAAAGCTTTTTACTTTTCTCCTTCCTGTAACTTCTCTTTCTTTCTTCCTTTAAATGTCAAATTGAAAGGAGGACAAGGCTTTCTTCACTTTGGTCATCCCTGGAATGTTTGGGTCTCTTTTTTTGATTTCTCACTGTTCTAAAGGAATTGGTCAATTCTTTATCAACTCAAATCTCTGCCAAACTTCCCTGTTTCAAGGGGATTAATTTGGTCCATTATTTTGAAATGATGAGAAATTTTACATCAGAATTTCTTTTCTTTTTGTACTTAAACACTATCAATTCCATTGATGCATTTTTCCTTTTTTGTAGATATATTCTGTGCTGTTAGCATTTTCATGCAATCATCAAAAATCAGGCATAAGAAAGGACTGCATGTGTGCTCGGTATGCTGCATATGCTCTACGTACACACACCTAGAATGTTAGATTTGGAAGGAATTTTAGGGATCATTTAGTCAAACCCACTCATTTTACAAAAGAGAAAAATGGCACATACAGAGATTACCTATATTAGTACCTTGTGAAGGTAACAGTTATTTAGTCATAGTACCTGGACTTCAACCAACACCTCCAGATTCTTTTCAATCAAATCTAAGTAAACATCCTTTTGGCCTTTATGGCCATGAATATTTCTCTATATTTGACTTCATAGGTTGTTTCTTGGTTATTTCCAGCCTTATTTCTTCTTCCAAAGATCCCCACAAAATCTACTTCAAACACCACATTTCTTATTGGGTACATAGGGAAAGCCACATGACTTTTTAATCCTTTTTATATTTCTTTTAAGAAATCTGTACATCCACCAATCTGATAGTTATTCCTATCCCCAATTCACACCCATAAACATTCACATCTTATACATATTATCATTCAAACGTCCATATTACCTGTTAAGCAAAAAATTTTACCCGAAGTGTCTCTTTGTCAACATAAAAAATAATAAATCCAATTTTTTGTGCATATGCAATGAATTTCTTTTGTATTCAGACTTGTTTCTTGAACTCAAATTATACCTCAAATCATGGAACTTTATAAACCATTTCTCTAGCCATTTCTTTTTCTAATGTTTTGCTTCCTTCCTATTTAGCTTGAACTTTCTTATTTGATTTATAATGAAAATTTTTAAAACAATATGGTTCCACTTCAACATTATGGTCAATTATTGGCCCTTGGCTAAGTATCTCATTTTTAAAGTACAGCTGACCAAGTCCATGTTTATAAGCAGTCTGAATGAATCAGTCTATTCTGTCCCATTTTCTGGCCCTCTGCCACAATCACTACAGAAGTAGAAAGATTTAAGAGCTGTTTGGTATTTTTCCTTTCACCATGCCCAAAGAATTCATCACAGAGTGGTCAGGCTACTGATTGTTGTGTTCTTGGTACTTGGCTAGCCTTATCCTCAGGAAGTAACACAGCTTGTTTCTTAAGCCATACTCAAAGCCTTTCTACCGTGGCAAACCATGCCATAGCTTATGTTCTACCGGTCTATCCTTCAGTAACCAAAGGCCCCTTCCATGCCACAATGAGGCACCAGAGTAGGATTTGGTGAAGAACCTGCAATTCTGCTGCAGAGGTGGACAAAGGAATTGGTAGAGTTGATGTTCTTGTATATCCACAGGCAATAAGAAACATCATTTTATGGGACATTTAGTCGTCTTATATCATTGTGCATTTCCAAAAAGACCACCATGAAGATAATCACAGGTTAAGTGCTAACATAAATTGCAGAGGCTCAGGACAGCAACACTCATGTTGCAATAAGTTATTCAAGAGTAAGAAACAAGAGAGGCCAAAGGTAACTACAGTACATAGAGAGGTAATACAGTTCACCGGAAATGGTTCAAATCTTGTCTCTGCCATTTACTATTGGTGTGGCCTTGAACAAATCAGTTAACCCCTTTGAGTCTCAACCTCCTCATCTATGAAATGAGTGTATTAGACTAAGTGAACTTTAAGGGCTCTTGTAGGACCTTATGATCCTATTACCACAGAATACTTTCTTCCTGAAGAGAATAGAAAAGTGTTGGCCTTGGCACACACCAAATATCACCAAAAAAAAGTTGATTTTATTTAATATTATAGCAAATGATGAATGAAGCAGCCCTTTTATACCACCTATCAATTCCCAGTCATATTACCACATTCTTAGAGAAAAGATCAAAATAATTGCCACATTAGAAGAAAAAATAAAAATTAGAAAAAGCAGCAGTACATAATTGAGCAAACTCAAAACCTGACATTTAAACTAGTTATTTACTCTGAGAAATAAAAAATACATAAGAGAACAGACATTGTTATATACTATCACCATTTCCTAAAGAAGTTTGATTGATCTAAATCAGTTTGCCACAGCAAGATAAACAAAAGATCCTAGATCCTACCTCAACAGGCAAACACTTGACCTCCTTGACAAGCAGAAAAATAATGCATCTAAGGACAACAATAATTCAGATTAGGAGACCAGTTAGTTTGTGAAGTCTTATAGAGGTGGATAGCAGAAGACAATGAGCAGTATTTTCTTATAAAACATAGAGAACCAGTGTAGGCAAAAACAAGTTTACAGAAAACTTGAAGAGAGACCCATCTAATCTAGGTCATTCTGAAGCCACTCGAGGTTGACACTGGAAGTATAATAAACAGACTGGAAAAAAATGGAAAAAATCTGTAAATGCTTCTGTGGAAAACTCTTCTCCATCATTCATCATGGAGCCACCACGTTTATTTCAGAGAAACATCACAGACCCTGATGAGCTACATGAGGAAGTAGAAATGGCACTAAGGAAAACAAAAATGGGAATAGCAGCTGGAGGAGATCAAGTGTACAAAGACGATGTCTGTGCTGGAGATGAGACAATTTTGAGGTCATTGAGGGATGAATTCTCAACACAGCTAAAGGAAGGGAGGATACCCATATTTAGAAAGGCCACAGACCTTCTTACTACCAACAAGAAAAAGACAATCAAGAAAATGTGATCTACTAATCTATGTACCCATTTTTCTATCTCTACAAAATCTTTATGAAAAAATAATATCCATAGGGACAGCATCCTTGTTGAAAGTGTGACAAGGAAACAGGTAGGACTTCCCAAATGATATTCTACAGTAGATCATGTCTTTGTAGTTCAGCAGTTGATTGAAAGGTATAGAACTATAAGATCT
The DNA here is from genome assembly GCF_003287225.1 of Phascolarctos cinereus. Taxonomy (NCBI): domain Eukaryota; kingdom Metazoa; phylum Chordata; class Mammalia; order Diprotodontia; family Phascolarctidae; genus Phascolarctos; species Phascolarctos cinereus. The sequence goes on from NW_027555958.1 coordinate 365,687,737, forward strand.
CACTGTTCTTGTTATTAATTGACTTTTGAAAAGCATTTGGTTTGACAGAGCAAACCATATGTATGTATGTATATTCACACATATATTTGCACATATATGTAAGTATATACACATATATATGCATATATACTCATGTGTGGATATATATATATATATATTATATATATATGTGTGTGTATGTGTATGTCTTAAAGACTGTCCTCCAACATAGTATCTGCCAGACCTGTTAAAATCAGACAAGATTCCTTGAAAAAATGTAGCAACAGAAATTATTTTATTCAATAAGTTTTTGATTATTAATATCAAGTGAGGTATAAAACACCAAGACTGGTTTGAAGAAAATGATGGGGAAATTCAGAAGCTGCTAAACAAAAAATGAGAACTCCACAGGGTTTACTAGCAGGATACTTCATCTATCTCTAAGAAGGAAGCTTTTAACTCCATAAAAAGTAAAGAGCAAATGAAGCTTAGAGAAATATGGGATTCTTGGCTCAGTAAGAAGGCAAAGGAAATTCAATTTTATACTGATAGTAGCAATCCAAAGTACTTTTATGGTGCTCTGATGGCTATTTATGGGCCAAAGATCTATGGTGCATCTCGACTACTCAACACTGATGACACCTCGTTGACTAGTCATAAAGACATGATCCTGGAGAGATAGGCTGAACACTACCATCACTTTCTCAACAGACCATCATCAACCAATGCTGAAGCCATTGACCATATACCTCGGGTTGAAATCAATCCCTCTCTAGCTGAACTTCCAACTGAAGAATAGATTTTGAATACTGTTAGGCTTCTCTCGTGTGGCAAAGAGCCTGGTGTTGATTCTATTCCAGCTGAGATTTTCAAGGCAGAGGGTCCACTGCTCAAACAAAAACTGATTGAAATCTTCCAGGTTATATTGCAAGAGGAGGCTATCCCCAGGAATTAAAAAATAGCTACACTGTCCGCCTCTTTAAAGGAAAAGGAAATAGGCTGTCCTGTGACAATCACAAAAGGGTCTGTCTTTTAGTCATTGCCAGCAAGATTCTTGCCAGAGTCCTCTTTAATAGGCTGATGCTTCACCTGGAAGATGTTCATCAACTCAAGAGCCATCGTGGCTTCAGGTAGGGCCAAGGAACAGTCAATACAGTTTTTGCTCCCCAATAACCCCAGGAAAAATGCCAGGAGCAGAACAGAGGTCTGTACACAATGTTTGTAGATCTGACTAAGGTCTTTGATACTATTGGTCATGAAGGCTTATGAAAGATTGTGGCAAAACTTGGTTGTCCATAGAAGCTCATCAGTATTGTATGCTAGTTCCATGACAACATATTTGCATGGGTTCTGGATAATGGACAAAGCTCTCTTGCTTTCCCAGTCACCAATGGAGTGAAGCAGAGCTATGTGCTTCCTCCCATGTTTTTTAGCATGATGTTTTCAGCAATATCATCAGATGCCTTCACCAAGGATGAATATGGCATCAAGGTCAGCAATTGCACTTATGGTAAATTATTTAACTTGAAAAGGCTACAAGCCAAGACTAAAGTGGAGAGAGAGTTGGTTCATGACTTTTTGTTTGCAGATGATTGGGTGGGGGGGAAATGGATATTCAATGAACTGCCAGACTTTCAGGATTTTGTTACAAGAAGACCTGAAATAAATAGAAAATTTAACATACAGGATCCAAAAAGAATATAAGTTAAACATTGAAGACTAATTACAAAGGACTCAATAAGGACAGACTGTTTACTTTTTATATGAGGAAATATAAATCACATATCTAAGACTGTTATTAGTAATTGGGTAGTTTGAAAGAAAGGGTGGGTAGAGCTGAGTATGATGTGACACAAAAAAAAGTCTAGGAAAAGGTAAAAAGAGTAATTATCTTATACAAATGAGATGCAAGAAGAACTGAACAGAGGAACTGGATGGGGGAGAAAGGCTAGTAGTTCTGGAACCCTACTTTCATCAGGAATGGGTTAAAGAGGGAACAATACATATATATCTAGAAGGGTATAAAAATCTAAATCAGAAAGAAATAAAAGGTTGGAGGATAGGGAGGGAGAAGAGGATAAGGAAGGAATTTCAGGGTGAGGGGAGAGATAAGAGAGGGATCTTTGATTGCAGAGTAGGTTAAGTAATAGGAGGGCAAGGTAATAGATAGAAGTAAAGTAGAGGAGTCAGAAGATATAGGAAATAGGAGATATATACAAAGATAAAGATCAAAAGTAGAATTTATTAAGAAAAAAAGCAGAGGTAGTAATCATGATCTCAGATAAAATTAAAGCTAAAATTCAATCCATTTGAATTGTCTTGGGAAGATTCTGAAGATCACCTGGAAAGACAAGGTACAGGACTGAAGTTCTTTCTCAAACTGAACTGCCAAGTATTTGAACTACTGCAGAGACTGCAGCTCTGATTGGCTCACCGTGTGTTCAAATGCCAAATGTATGTTTACTTAAAAGACTATTTTACAGAGAACTCACACAAGGCAAGTGCTCACATGGAGGTCAGAAGAAGTAATATAAGGATACTCTAAATGTCTCTCTGAAGAACTTTGGAATTGATTATGGGACATGGTAGACACTGGCACAGGACCACCCACAATGGCATGCTCACATCAAAAAAGGCTCTGTGTTCTATGAGCAAAAAAGAATTGCAGTAGCTCAAAAGAAACATGAGATGTGCAAATTTAGAGACATTTCCACTTCAAACATTCATATGGACTATTGGTGTCCAACCTGTGATAGAGCCTGCTGAGCTCTTATTAGCCTGATCAACCACAGTCAAACACACTGTACCTTGACCCTGACATAGTGATCTCATTTTGTTCCCCTCCTAGCATGAAGGACAACCAACAGTGCATAGAATAGTGCCTGGAACATACTTGGTGTTTAATCAATGCTTTTTAATTGATTGAATGAATGAATGATAATGCCACATGGAATACAAAAGTCTCCTAAGACTTAAAGTTTTGCACCACTGGAAAGCAATGAAGACATACATAGTAAGTATAAGTGGGCTGTATTTCCAGCAATGAAATGCATGGGAGATGTGGTATAAAGTATATCACCAAAGAGAGTTATGACCAGGAAAATAAAAGGGAAGCCAGTCACATAGCGAGAGCAAGACATAACTAGCATAACCACTTGCTCCACGGTGTCCACACAACGTTCGAGATATAGAGGAAGATTTCCCAGAATGTTAGATGGACCCCCTGTGGGAGACTTGTGGAAGATATGAACCGAGGTCACAGAGAATGAGAAATGGTGAATGGTTGTCATCTTCACCGTTAGAGAAAGTACCCACATAGTTGAGGTCATAGGTTCAAAGAAATATGTTCCTACCACAAGTAAGCTGTGCTTTCCCCAAATCTGTGACATTTCAATTCACTTTGAAAGATTTTCTTTAGTTCTTCTATAAGAATAGGGGGTTGAAAGAGGTGAGGTCTCTTCTAGCTTTAGGCCCTATATTCCCTATGGGATTTCACTCTCTTTGATTCTCTTTTCCAACTTTGTGTTATTTCCCTTCACCAAGCCCCTACAATCCTATGTCTCCTGGAACTTAGATTCTATGTACAATGGGCCTGTTAGGTCCATTCTTTTTGATCTTTCCATCTATTCATTTTTATTCATGTTTTCTCTTTTTCCTACACTATGACGCTAAGACAAAATTATCTCTTCCAAGGCAATTCTACCCTGTCACTTTTATTCAACCAGAATTTGTATTCCCCTTCTGTTTTTCTCACTGATTCCTATCTACTTTATGGCTTTGTTGTTGTTGTTGAGTTATTGCAATTGTGTCTGACTTTTCATGACCCTATTTGCAGTTTTCTTGGCAAAGATACTGGAGTGGTTTGCCATGTCCTTATCCAGCTCATGTTACAGATGAAGAAACTGAGGCAAACAGGGTTAAGTGACTTGCTTAGGGTCTCACAACTAATAAGTATCTGAGGCCATATTTGAACCCAGGAAAATGAGTCTTCGTGACTCCAGGCCTGGCATTCTACCCACTGAGCCACCTCTTTTATGGTAATTGGGGATGTTTCCCCACCAGTATCTGAATTACATTATCTGATTTTCTCTATTTCATAGTATCATAAATTAAAACTGAAATAGCCTTTAGAGCCCTTTGAGTTCAATCGTCTCCTTTTACAGAGAAGCAAACTGAGGCATAGAAAGCTTAAGTGACTTGCCCAAAGTCACATAAATAATGTTTAAGGCAGAAATAGAACTCAGGTTTTTCTGACTCAAAATACAAGTCTCTATCCACTACACTACTCTAGGAATCCCCTTTACCTGCCTTTGCTATCTCTTACTCAAGCATAAGCACAAGCAGCTAACCTGTGTTCTCTGAGGCAGATGTTATCAGCTCAGTAATTCTTTCTCCTTTCACTCTGGGCCCTAAAAATTGTATGTGCTTCTTTTTCATTTGTCATTTGATCTTGAATTTTTTGTGAGGATGATTGATCTTACAGATTAATGCAATTTTGATCTGGGAGAGACCTTAGAAATCATCTCATCCAATCCTCCATTTTACAGATGAGGAAATTGAACCCCAGAAAAGGTCAGTGACTTTTCCCAGGATAGTACAAAGTAGACCTAGGATTCTAACCCGTGTCCTATAAATCTAAATTCACTGGGGGTTTTTTTCTGCTATATCCTGCTGTCTCTAAAAGGAATTACACATAGCCCTCCTTTCATGGCAAATATTTTTTGCTTTATCTTCTAAACATGAAGAATGTTTTCTGGTTACATACTCCAAGTTTTTTGGTTTTTGGGGGGGTTTTTTGAGGGGGGAAGAGGAGTGGATAGGGGCTCAGAAAGAGAAATATTCCTATAGCTATCTTTGGCTGTCTCTGATAGTGGCCATACTTCATTATTTTAAAAAAGCATAATTTTGGCAACTTGAGTGCTCTCTTCACTAAAACAGATGACAATGCCTCCACAACTTTAAATGAGTTTAGTGAGTATCTATGATTTTTTTTAAAAAGTTGATCAGCCTTCTGGTGATGACCCTTTCCATTTTTGAGCTACTTTATGGCTTTGTTGCTGTTGTTCAGTTGTTTCAATTTTGTCTGACTTTTCATGACCCTATTTGCAGTTTTCTTGGCAAAAATACTGGAATGGTTCGCCATATCCTTCTCCAGCTCATGTTACAGGTGAGGAAACTGTGGTTAGTCTAATGCAGAAGTCCATCATTGAAGTCCTTTTCAAAATCTTGCCAGTTTAAAGGGATCTATTAGAAATTGTGCTTCCAGAGGCTGAGCTAAGATGGCAGAGTAATGGCAGGGATTTGCCTATGTTCTCCCGAATTCCCCTTCAAACAATGTTAAATTATACCTCAAAATAAAGTCTGGAGCAGCAGAACCAAAAAAAGAAGGGGGTGGACAATTTTCCAGCCCAAGACAATGTAGACAGTCTGCAAGAAAGGTCTATCTCACTGGAGTCAGAGTAGAGCACAGTCATCACAGGCCACACCAGTGCAGATTAGCCTGCAACCCAGCACAGAAGGCCTTGGGGGTGATTGAATCAGCAGTGGTGGCATCCACACCTCTCAACCTACAGACGGTAAGGAGTCTGACAACTGGCAAGAGGGAGATTAAAGGGAACCCTTTGCTGGAACTGGGAATGGGATTCTGTTGCATGCAATTCTGGGTTGAAGTCCTAGGGTGAGGAGGAGCATTAGCAGGAGCACCCTGGTCACATTCCCAAGGCAGAAAGGAGTGCTTGTGGTCATTCAAATACCAGAGCACAGCCCAGAAGACCAGTAAGCACACTTCTCATATCATACCACCATGGAAGAATTGAAAACTTGCAGACTCCCAGAACTAGTTCTGAAAACAGCAGCACAAAAACCTGAAGCTTGAGACAGCACTCCAACCCACCCTGGGAACAGAGCCCAACTTCAACATAAAATTAGAAGTCAAGAAGTAGGCTGGAAAAATGAGCAAACAACAACAGCAACAACAAAACCAGACTATAGTGACAGGGAAGGTCAAAGCAAACTCAAAAAAAAAGACAACTAAATCAAACCAATTACATTCAAAGTCTCAAAAATATGAGTATGTCTGAGGCCCAAAAAATTCCTGGAAGAGCTCAAAAAAGGACTTGAAAAATCAAATGAGAGAGAGAGAGAGAGAGAGAGAGGAAAAATTGAGGAAAGGAATGACAGTAATGCAAGAAAATCATGAAAAAAATTTAAAAATTTTAAAAAAGAAAATCATGAAAAAGAGTCAACAGCTTAGTAAAGAAGGCACAAAAAAATACTGAAGAAAATAATATCTTAAAAAAACAGAATAGGCTAAGTGGTAAAAGAGGCACAAAAATCCAATGAAGAAAAGAATCTCTTAAAAAGCAGAATAGACAAAAAGGGGAAAATTTTTACAAAAATTCCCTGATGAGAATTCCTTAAAAAGCAGAATTGGCCAAATATAAAAAATGTTACAAAAGCTTGGTGAAGAAAATAATTCCTCAAAACTTAGAAACACTGGTCTCTGCTCAGAGTCTAGATTCCAGGCTGCATTCATGGAATAGAAATCATTGGGCCAGGACTAGCAAATCACTTTGGAGACTGGTTCAAGAAGAACCCAAACCTAGTTCATCTCAGTGGATACTCAAGGCCTGAAATGGATAACTTACAAGCACCAACTTTGCACCATGCAACTGACCAAGCACTTTATGCTCCTGTGGTCACACAATCTTCAGAATCCCTTTCTCAACACTGCAGTTTCTTCTGTCAACTTCTCCTGTTTTTGCTATTACTGGTCATCACCTGCATCCTGTGGCAATTTGACTTTCTCTAATGCTCAACCACCAACATCAGGAAACTTGATCATGCAAGTATATCCCTGGTGCCTTTCCAAACTGTGGCTTAATAAGGACTAATCTCTGGTCCTTGAACCTACTCTTACTACCAATAACACCAGCAGTTAGAGCAACTCCAAGGTACCCAACCTAATGCCATGTTTCCTGCCTTCTTCATGGTACATGGGGTGCCCATCTTCCAGTACCAACCACAGCATGACCAGCACAGAGGCTGACCAGACCCCTGAAAAACTTAGCCAGTAACTTGTAAACATCCCAGTAGAGAAGCCAGCAGTAGCTACTCTTGATTGAAGTGTCAGTGTTCTCATCCCTTCAGTCCTCTTCCTAGAGAAGGAACTTTTCAAGACACCACAGCTTCAACCTGGAACCTAGGTTTGAACTGACCAACAGAACAGCTATAGAACAAAGTGATTCCCCTTTACCCCATCAATGATTGGCATCAAGGGCTGAAGAAGGGGGAGACAATCTAGCCACCAGATAAAAGGGAAGTCCCTGTTATGCAGGGAAAGAAAGGCCAACAGCAACTGTTTGGGCCCACAATGACATTTCAGCCAATCAAACCCACTTTTGAAACTACCCTTCTCTCTGTAGATGCAAACAGTGCAGAAAGAGATCACTGCTCTAGGACAAGACACTTTACTTGGAGAACTTGTACAAGATGAGCCCAAACCCAGCTCATTTCAATGGATACACTCAAGGCCTGAAATGGAAGATGAGTGGTATGTGACTTTCACCTTTGGGATAACCAAGAGCTTATCTACCTTGTTGTCATCAAGTCACCACTTGCAGACCCTCTCCCCAGAAGTTGCCACCACCTCTGCCAACTTCTTCACTTGGCTCTCCTGTTGCTGGTCACTTCGTGGATCTTAGGGCAACTCAGCAACACCCTCTACTGCTTCACCACCAACACCATGAAACTCACTCAGGAAAGTACATCCTTGACACCTATAGAAATGATAGACTCGTACCAGCAGTTAGAGCAGCACCAACTGCCCAACTCACTGCCATGTTTCCTGTCTGCTTTAAAGGTGCATAGAGTGCTGCCTTCCTAAGACTGAACAACTTCCTCCATGACCAGCTCAGCAGCCAACCAGGCCCCTGACATGTTCATATATTCAGCAGGGGATTCAGCTCCAGATCTGCCTTTCTTCAAGTCTGAAGCAACCTGAAGCAGCATCTCTTACCTGGTCCCTCTCATCACTCAGTTCTCTTTGTAGAGGAGGAATTCTTCAGGGCACCACTGACAATTTCATATAAACGAGGCTTTGGGGGTCCATTTTGAATGGATTTGAAGAAGAGATTTGAGAAGACACCTCAACCTAACTTGGTTACAGAGGTGGGAAGCCAGTGGAAGTGGGACATTGCATATATTTACAGATTTTTTTTTGATGTATTGATCAGTTTCGCTGAGTATTTTTTTTCCTTTTCCAATTTTTGTCCCTCCATAATAAATATGATTTATATGTGGAATGGCTCTCTGAGGGTGTGGAGGAGGAATACTGGGAGAAATTCTGGTGATGGGGGGAATAAAAAAAGAAATAAAATATGCTTTAAAGGAAAAAAAACTTAGAAATGCTCGAGTGGAAATCAGTGACTTCATGAGACAACAAGAGACAATAAAACAAAATCAAAAAATGAAAGAATAAAAGAAAATATGAAATACCTCATTGTAAAAATGACTGACCTGGAAAACAGATCTAGTACAGATAATTTTAAAAATTTCAGACTACCTGAAAGCTGTAATAAAAAAAAAAAAGCCTAGACATCATATTTCAAGAAATAATCAAGGAACTCTGCCTTCATATCCTAGGAGCAAGAAGGTAAAATAAAAATTGAAAGAATCCACCAATCACCATCAGAAAGAAATCCCAAAAGGATAAGTACCATTAATATTATAGCCCAATTCCAGAATTCTCAGGTCAAGGAGAAAAATACTTTCAAAATCAAGACTTAAGAGAAGTATAAAAAGGTAAGCCATGAAGGAGAAAACTTAAGGGATTTAATAAGTTTAAACTCTTTACATCCCTACATGGGAAAAGATACTTATAACTCCTAAGAACTTTCATTGTTAGAGCAGTTAGAAGGAGCATACATAGACAGAGAGAACAGATATGAGTGGACTATGATGGAATGATATCTCAAAAAATAAAATTAAGGGGTAAGAAAAGAGGGTGCACTGGGAGAAGGGTGAAGGGAGAGGTAGAATGGGGTAAATTATCTCATATGAAAAGGGTACAAAAGAGCTTTTACATTGGAGGGGAACATAGGGTGTGGGCAATGCTTGAATCTTACTTTCAAATAAAAGACTCAAGAGAAGTATAAAAAGGTAAACAAAAATCTGTTACCTATATTGAAGTAAGAAGGAAGGAGGACAAGGGAAGGGGTGCTTATAGAAGGAAGAGCCATTTGGGGAAGGTGATGGTCAGAAGCAAAAGACCTTGGAGGAAGGACAGAGTAAAAAAAAGAGAGAGAAATAAAAAGAAGGAAAAATAGGATGGAGGGAAATACACAGTTAGGAATCATAACTGTGAATGGGAATAGGATGAACTCACCTATAAAACACAAGCAGATAGAGTGGATTAAAAACCAAAATCCTACAATACATTATTTACAAAAAACATTTGAGGCAGAAAGATACACACAGGGTAAAGGTAAGGAGTGGAGCAGATTATGCATCAACTGAAGTAAAAAAAAAAAAAAGCAGGGCTAACAATCATGATCTCAGAAAAAAAGCAGAAATAGATCTAATTAAAAGATATAGTTTCCTTACTATATCTTACTAAAAGGTACTACAGACAATGAAATAATATCAATACTAAACATATATTCACCAAACTGTACAGCATCCAAATATTTAAAAGAGAAGTTAAGTGAGTTACAGGAGGAGATAGATAACAAAACTGCACTAGTGAGTGACTTCAACTTTCCCCTCTCAGAACTTGCTAAATGCACCAAAATATAAACAAGAAAGAAAGTAAGGAGGTGAATAGAATTTTGGAAAAGTTAGATATGATAGCCCTCTGGAGAAAACTGAATGGGAATAGAAAGGACTATGCCTTTTTCTCAGTGGCACATGGCATCTAAACAAAAATTGACTGTGTATTATGGCATAAAATTCTCACAACCAAGTGCAGAAAAGCAGAAATATTAAATACATCCTTTTCAGATTATAATGAAATAAAAATTACATAAAATTACATTTAATAAAGGACAATGAAAACATAGAATAAAGATTAATTGGAAACTAAGTATTTTAACCCTAAAAAATTAATGGGTCTAGGAACAAATCATAAAAATAGTTATGTCATTAAAGAGAATAGCAACAATAGCCAACAGCATAACAAAATTTATGGGATTCAACCAAAGCAGTACTCGGAGAAAAATTATATCTCTGTTGCTTACATTAATAAAAGAGAGAAAGAGCAGATCAAAAATTGTGCATCCAACTAAAAAAAACTAGGAAAAGAACAAATTAAAAATTACCAATTAAACACCAAATTAGAAATCCTGTGAATCAAAGGTGAGATTAAAACCCCAAAATAAAACAAAAATGGTCTCAAGCCCTGAAAGAACTCATGGAAGAACTCAAAAGGGAGCTTAAAATCATATAAGAGGGGTAGAAGAGAAAATGGGAAAAGAAATCAGAGTGATGCAAAAGAATTATGGGGGGGGGTCAACAGCTTAGAAAACTTCTTTAGAAGTAGAATTGGCCAAATGGAAAAGGAGACACAAAAATCCACTAAAGAAAACATCTACCTAAAGAATACAAATGGAAAAGAAAGTAAAAAAGTTAATTGAGGAAAACCACACTTTAAAAGTTAGAACTGAGCTAATGGCCCTATGAGACATCAAGAATCAAACAGATTCAAAAGAATGAAAAAGAAAATGTAAAATATCTGATGGGAAAAACAACTGATCTAGAATATAGATCCAAGAGAGACAATATCAGAATCACTGGACTACCTAAAAACCATAATCAAAAGGAGGACCTGGACAGCACCTTTCAAGAAATTATCAAGGAAAACTGCTCTGATGTCCTGGCAAAATAGGCATCGAAAGAATCCACCAATCACCTCAGGAAAGAGATCCCAAAATAAAAACCCAAAGGAACATTATAATCAAATTTCAGAGCTATCAGGTCTAGACAAAAATACTACAAGTGGCCAGAAAGAAACAATTCAAATATCCCCTGGCAGTCACATCCAGGATTACACAGGACTTAGCAGCTGGAACATTAAAGGATCAGGGGTCATGAAACATGATATTCTAGAAGGCAAAGGAGCTAGGACTACAACCAAGAATCACTTATCCAGCATAATTAAGCATAATACACCAAGAGGAAAATGGTCATTCAATGAAATAGCAGCTTTCACAAGGAGAAGACCAGAACTAAACCAAAAATTTGACCTCCAATATCAAGACCCAAGAGGAGCAAAAACAGTAAAAAGGGAAAAGAAAACAAAATGAAACATAACTAACAAAACATAATAAAACATAAATAGAATGAATAATGATAAATATTATAATTATTATATATTAAAATATCATAATAAAAATAACTAATGAAGATTAAATTAGAGCAAATATTAAGAGCTATTATGCCCAATTATATGCCAATAAATCTAACAATCTAAGTAAAATGGATGAAAATTGACAAAAGTATAAATTGCCCAGATAAACAGAAGTTAAATAAACCTATCATAGAAAAAGAAATTAAACAAGCCATCAATGAGCTCCCTAAGAAAAATAACCAGGACCAGATGAATTCTCAAGTAAATTCTATCAAACATTTAAAGAATAATTAATTCCAGTACTATATATTATATTCCAATACCACACTACCCAGAAAAATAGGTAAAGAAGGAATCCTACCAAATTCCTTTTGCAGCACAAAGATGGTGCTAATACCTAAAACAGGAAGAGCAAAAACAGAGAAAAAAAACTATAGAACAATTGCCCTAATGAATAATTGATGCAACGTTTTTAAATAAAATATGAGCCCCTCACATCCTCTTTTTTTTTTTTAGCAGATTTTCAAAGCCTCTTCTTAAAAGGGTCCTCTGGCTATCAGCCATCCCATCAGCAACACAGATTCTTGTCCTTTCTCTTCTTTTTGTCTTCTACTCATCTAGTATCTCAGAAAGAAAACAAATTGGACATTCTATCATTATCTCTTTTATTTTTTCTTCTTCTCCCCCTTCCCCCCTTCTCTTTGCCATTGTTCCCCAACTCTTCTCTCCTGTCCTTCCTCTACTTCACTTCTAGTTGCCATTTCTAGGAGAAAGTTAATACATACCACAAGAGAGCTAGTATGTCATAGTGGATAGAGTGCTGAATGTGGAGTCAGAAAGACCCAGTTTCAAATCCTGCCTCTGGCTCATTGTAGTTATGTGATGATGATCAAATTTTTTACTTCTTGGTTCCTTCATCTGCAAAATGGGGAGAATAACTAAAGGCCCTATGTCAAAGAGTTGCTATAAAGGTGAAATATCTAATGGTAACCATCTCTAGGGTGGGGTGGGAAGGTAGGGAAGAAAAAAAGGAAAAGAAGAAATTTACATGATAATTTTGTTGAATATCTGAAAGGAATAGCAAGTTGTGCATAGCAGACTTGCAGTTTCAGGTGCAATCATCTTTTTTAGTTTACTATGTTATGGAAATGCTTATTTTATTTCATAAATTAGAAATAAAAATTTTTAAAACATCAAATGAAATAATATATCAAAGATGTCTTACTTCCTTAAAGCAATATGTAAATGTCAATTGTTGTTATGCCCTCCTTTTTACTCCAAATTTTTCAAGGCTTGTACATCCACCATGCTGTCAGTACCCTCTGCTTCCTTCATCTCTTGACACATATGCTAAAAGTGCCACATTTCTCACAGACTTTGACAATTCCTTCTCACCAACAGTAGTCATAACATCTATTGCTTAGAATATAACACTCAGTCACAGGAGGAAAGTTTATCTGGTCCTCATAATAACTTCATGTCATTAATCCTATTTTGTGGGCATGGACTTTTATCTTAAGAGAAGTTGTGACACACAAGGTCTCATAGTTTTAGTAAAAGAACAATAACAAGAAGCCAAGGTACCTTCAATTTGATAACAAAATATATTTACCAAGTTGAAGCTTCTATCAATATATTTATTGGCCCCAAACTTCCCTGTTTCTAGAAGGGCACCACCATTCTCCTATTCTCCCAGGTTCAGAACCTTGGCATTATCCGAAACTCCTTGACATCTCTGCATCACCCCACATATACAATCATTTCTCAATCTTGCCTTTTCTAACTTCCACAACATCTTTCACATCTGATAGCTTCTCTCAACTCACACAGACACCACATTATTTCAAGTCCTCCTCACTTCTCACCTAGATTATTACAAAGGCCATCTATCTGGTCTCCTTGTCTTGAGCTTTTCTCTGTTACAATCCTTCCACCACCTTAGTGCCAAAGTGATTTTCCTTGAGCATACACCTGACCATGTCACTCCCCTACTCAATAAACTCCAGTGACTCCCTAGTGCCTCTAGAATACAATATAAACTCCTCTGATTAAATTTTAAAACCCTTCACAACCTGGTACCAACCTATCTTCCTAAACTCATATTATGCTACTTCCTCTCCTGTACTCTGCCACCCAGCCAAACTAGCCTTGTCTTTGTTCCTCACACATGACATTCCCTCTACTATCTTCATACTTTTTATTGGTTGTCCCATATACTAGGAATACACTCCTTCCTTGCTTCTACTTCATCTTTTTTTCAAGGAAACTCTAGCACTACCTTCTACATCTTCCTAACATCCATTCCAACTGCTAATGCCCTTCCTCTGAAACTTTTTTCTATTCAATTATTTTGCATTTATTCCTTTCATATATTCTGTGTACGCTTTTATATGTTCTTCTTGCCTCCCCTGGTAGAATATAACTTACTTGAAAGTAGAAATTGAAAAAAAAAAGAAAGTAGTAATTGATTTACTTTATGTACCCTTGGTGTCTAGTTAATGTTTGTTGATTGATTTCTATTCATGAATTTAAAGTCAATCAGTCAGCCCGGTCATTAATAAATATCTGTTAAGTGCCTACTATGTACCTGGCATTCTGCTAAGCACTGGGGTTACAAAGAAATGCAAAAGACAGTCCCTGATCCATAAATTTTCCAAGCCAGCCAAAAAAGAAAAAACAACCTCTAAATCCTGATTCTGTTATTTAAAAGCTGTGACCTTAGGCAAGTTACTTAATAACCTCTCTGAACCTCAGTTTCTTCATCTTGCCTGTAAATTGAGAAGGTTGGACTAAATGTTCTCTAAAGTACTCTCAATCTGTAAATACTATTATCACACTTTGTTATCTGAGGTCCTATCATTTTATGATTCCGTTTACTTGGAGGGAATGCAAAATATCAGGTACGATAGTGTACAATAATACTCAATAAACATTAAGCTTACTATGTGCCAGGCTTTGCCAAATGCTGGGGACACAAATATGAAAAAAGAAAAGGCAGTACTTGCCCTCAAGGAGTTTACAACCTAATAAGGGAAGAAAAAACACAAAATGAAGCTTTAAAAGGGTATTGGGGAAGGTACAGAATGTCGGACATGGTAGAAAAGCCAGCAGAAGAAGCCTCCAAAATAGAGCAGCCAGATGAGAAATGAGATGTATAGATTCAGCTCTCTTCTTAAATGGAGGTTTGGGGCCCCATTCTCCAATCAGGGAGGGAAATGCCAAGATAGATAAGACCTTACAGGATGATGAGGTGATCCCAATTACAAACTTCATGGGGCGTGGTGGAGAAGTCGGGGAATTACCAAAGTAGTGTACCTAGGTGAGAAATGAGAAGAAATTGAATGTTTATGTGTAAAATTCAGTGATGGGTACCATGGCATATTAGGTAGAACCCTGGATTTGGTGTCAAGAAGACTAGAGTTTGAATCTTGCTTCAGACATTTTCCAGACATGTGGCTATGGGGAACCCTCAATTACAACTAGGAGGCTCAATGGATAGTGTACTGGTCCTGCAGTCAGGAAGACCCAAGTTCACATCCCACCTTAGATGCTTAGTAGCTATGTGATCTTGGGCAAGTCACTTAACCTTTGTTTGCCCCAGTTTCCTCAATTGTAAAATGGGGATGATAATAGCCCCTGTGTCCCAGGGTTGTTGTGATGATCAAATGATATAATATTTATAAAGTACTTACCTTAGTGCTTGACACTTGGTAGACACTATATAAATGCTAGTCATAATTTTATATTTAGATAATATCAGTGCCTCTTTGGTAGGATTGTTGCAAAGAACAAATGACATGATGTATGTGAAGTAAACCTTAGAGTATTATATAAAAGTGAGCAATTATTATAACTCAAGTAAAATAATGGCTAAGGTAACCAGATAGTAAGTAGAGTGTTTTGTTTTTAAAATCATTTTATATTACTAACAAATGTTTCTTATTCATAATGTCTTTATTTGTGTCTGTGTGTATAACCTGAGAAACAGAGGGGCAACTGTAGTGTAGTAAAAATAAATAAATTAATAAAGCAGTTGAGAATTTGGAATGTGGAGAACAAAAATTAAGTCTTGGCTAAAAGTTGTTTAACCTCTGAGCCTCAGTTTCTTCATATGTAAAAAAAGGGAATGGCACTTGCCCTATGCATTTCACAGGATATTATAAGGATTACAAACTATAAATTATTGTATGTTATTTTTAAGTCATTTTCAATCATGTCCAACTCTTCGTGACCCCATTTGGGGTTTTCTTGGCAAAGATACTAGAGTGGTTTGCCATTTCCTTCTCCAGCTCATCTTACAGATGAGGAAACTGAGACAAACAAGATTAAGTGACTTGCCCAGGATCACACAACTATTAAGTGTCTTAAGCCAGATTTGAATTCAGGAAGATGAGTTTTCCTGTCTTTAAACCCAGCACTCTATCCACTCTGCCACCTAGTTTCAAGGACAAGGAATTTGACAAATAGGGAAAATATACGTTAAAAATGCTGGATTTTTAGCTATATACACATATTTATTACATATAATAAATTATTATCTTATATAATATATATATTAATAAAATCCAAAACTTTTTAAAGAATGAAATACTACCACTCCCCAGGAACCATGAAACATCTCCAGATCATAGACAAATTCATCTCTCAAGTAGCCTCTTATCCATGAATGTATGGATATCTCTTGACTATGTCTTTTGGTATAGTCTTGACATAGTTCTTAACTATACATCCCACACTCCATAGAAACTCTGCCAGTAACTCAAATAAAATAAAATTCTTATTATGTTTTTTCAGTGTGTAGTTAGTTCGAAGAAAAACTAGAATAAATTATCATCTTCAATAATCCTTTCAGAGAGAAAATCCAAAATACATTTTGAACATGTACTTAAAAATTGACTGATGCTTCTGATATATTAAGAGACTAGAACATATCTAAAAATAGATATAAAATGTTCATATAATTGACTTAGTACAGGAATCTGGTTCTATGGCAGCACAGAATGTGTTATGGGAAGTACTTCCTATCACATATTCATTATGCTTCCTCCTAGAGAATAAAAGTTGTTTCACTGGAGAATAATAAGAAATCGAATGAATGAAATACAAGCTAGAGGGAGGTGGGGTGGCATTGTTTGGTTGCTTTGTTTTGTTTTTGCCAGTGGCTTGATTAGCAGTCCATATCATTTGTAGCAGGGGGTTAAAAGCTGTTAAAATTCAGGAAACATAATTTTCACATTCTAAAATTCCTGTTGGCTTATACATATGCTGTTGTCTCTTCATGCTATTTACCAGTTTCCTTCATCCCTTTTCAATAACAAAATAAAATAAAATAACTATTTTTGTGGCAGAAAAAAAGGAAAGGAGTAGTGACAAGTATCAGAAAAGTCTAATATTACTCTATATTCCCAGAGTGTGGAGCATACTAATGAGTTAGCCATTCAAATGAATATTGGTTCTCCTTTTCTTTTTCTCTCTCCCAATGATTCTCTGCTCAGTACACTGCTTCTAGAAGGAAATTACCTCTGTGAGATATAGACAAGCTTACAAGCTAGCAGCTGTAAAATAGCAATACTGAACAGTGTATGAAGGGGAAGAGTAACCTCTAGAAGAAAAGTGCATTCAATATTTTTATCTTTGACCAACTCAGCATAAGAGTTAAGACTGATAAACTTCGGAGGAAGTTACTCTCATAGCTCTAATAGGACAATTTCTCCATTAAATAGCTGTCCTCTGTCACACACAGGCTATGGCACCATTAACAAATGGAATGAGAAGAAAATATCCCAATAAGTTGGGGATGTATTGAATTATTTTTAATTGATTGACAAAATATTGTTATTTGTTGAATTAAGTATAAAATACCATTTCATGCTAAGAATCTCTTAGAATTTTCGCTCTTTTACTCAACATGCAATTGAGGTAATAACAGATCAAATTTCACTTCACACCCAAGAGGGATATGTAAAAGACGTGTAGAAAGAAAACCACTTAAATGTATTGGCACAGATTGGGGGTGGGAAGGAGACATGCAGGATGTATGTTCCTGAAAACTGCATAGGAATCCATTTTTTGTGAATGGGATCCTATTTCCTCATGGCCTCACATCATTTAAATCCCTCTTGATCTTTGGCTGGTTCTTAATGCTTTAGCTTCTGCCAAGCAATTAGTGATCAGTAAAGAAACATTTAGATGTATAAAGGAGGAGCAATGAATGCTTATCTAAATCAAATAATCCTTTTATAAAAAAAAAATGGTTGCTTTCTAATTCGTCTGGTTCGACAGGCAGAACCAAGATGGCAAAATAAGGCAGGAACTCACCTGAACTATCCCAATTTACCTCCAAACAACTATAAAATAACACTTCAAAATGAATTCTGGAGCGGCAGAACCAACAAAAAGACAGGACAAAACCATTTTCCAGCTGAAGACAGTTTAGAAGGTCGGTGGGAAAGATCTGTCTCACCTGGGTAAAAGGGGAGTATCATCCAATGCATAGAGCATCCAGGTAAGCCCGCAGCAAGGCGTGCCAGCAGGAGGCCCAGAGCCCCAAGCCCAGGTCAGTCGCAAGATCCCACAGCCTTGCACAACAAGCCAGTAGCACAGTAGGCGAGTAGCGAGGCCTTGAGACCCCAGTCCAGCAGTCCAGCAACCAGGCCCTGCAGCCCCACTCAGCAAGGCAATAGCCAGGCACTGTGGTCACAATGCAAGAAGCTTGGGACAGTGCCTCCTCTATTCCAGGAGCCAAAGGACCAATTTAAAAGTCAAGAAATAGGCTGGCAAAATGAGAGAGAGAGAGAGAGAGAGAGAGAGAGAGAGAGAGAGAGAGAGAGAGAGAGAGAGAGAGAGACAGAGACAGACAGACAGAGAGAGAGAGGTAGGAGAGGGAGAGAGCAAGGGAGAGGGAGAGACAGAGAGAGAGGGAGAGATGAGAGGGAGGGGGAGAGGAGAGAGAGAGAGAGAGAGAGAGAGAGAGAGAGAGAGAGAGAGAGAGAGAGAGAGAGAGAGAGAGAATCTGATAATAGAAAGTTACTATGATGACAGGGAAGATCAAAATACAAACTCAGAAGATGACAATAATGTTAAAATAACTACATGCAAATTGGTCTCAGGGCCAAAAAGAACTCTTGGAAGAGCTCAGAAAGGATTTTAAAAGTCAAATAAAAGAGTTAGAAGAAGAATTGGGAAAAGAATTGAGAATGATGCGAGAGAATCATGGAAAAGGAGTTAACAAGCCTGGTAAAGGAAGCACCAAAAAAATGGAGAAGAAGTACACAAATTCATTGAAGAAAACAACTCCTTAAAAAGCAGACTTGGCCAAATAGAAAAGGAGGTATAAAAGTTCAGTGAAGAAAATAACTCCTTAAAAATTAAAATTGGGCAAGTGGAAGCTGATGACTCAATAAGACATCAAGAATCAATCAAACAAAATCAAAAGAATGAAAAAAAAAAGAAGAAAAGTGAAATATTTCATTGGGGGAAAAAAATGACTTGGAAAACAGATCCAGGAGAGATAATTCAAGAATTGTTGACTGCTTGAAAACCGTGATGAGAAAAGAGCCTGGACTCCTATTTCAAGAAATTATCAAGGAAGACTGCCCTGATATTCTAAAACCAGAGGGTAAAATAGAAATTGAAATAATCCACTGATCACCTCCTGAAAGAAATACCAAAATTATAAGTCCCAGGAATATTATAGCCAAATTCCAGAATTCTCTGGTCAAGGAGAAGATACTGCAAGCAGTCAGAAATAATTCAAATATTGTGGAGACACAGTCAGGATTATATAGGATTTAGCAGCTTCTATGTTAAAGGATTGGAGGGCTTAGAATATGATATTCTAGAAGGCAAAGAAGCTAGAATTACAACTAAGAATTATCTAGCCAGTGAAATTGAACATAGTCCTTCAGGGGGGAAATGATCTTTTAATGAAATTAAGGACTTTTAAGCATTCCTGATGAAGAGACCAGTGACGAATAGAAAATTTGATTTCCAAACACAAGAATGAAGAAAAGCATAAAAAGTAAACAGGAAAAAGAAAACTTAAGGAATTCAGTAAGGTTAAAATGTGTGCACCCCTACATGGGAAGATGATAATTATGACTCCTAAGATCTTTATCATTATTAGGGCAGTTAGAAGGAGTATACATGCTCAAAGAACATAGATATCAGTGGACTATGATGAAATGACATCTTAAAAATAAAATTAAAGGATGACAAAGAGGGTTGCACTGAAAAAAGACTGAAGGGAAATGTAGAATGGGGTAAATTATCTCATAAAAAGATATAAAAGAGCTTTCACGTTAGAGTGGTAGATGGTGGGGGGCAACATTTGAACCTTACTCTCATCAAAATTGGCTCAAAAGGGAATAACATAAACACTCAAGTTGGGTATAGAAATCTCTCTAACTCTAAGCAGGAGAGAAGGACAAAGGAAGGGGGAGCTGATAAAAGGAAGGGTGGGTTGGGGGAGGAAATAGTCAGAAGTAAAACACTTTTCAGGAGGGAAAGGGTGAAAGGAGAGAGAAAAATAAATGGGAGGAAGAAGTAGGATGAAGGGAAATACACAGTTAGTAATCATAACTATGAATGTGAATGGGATGAACTCACCCACAAAATGGAAGCAGATAGAGTGGACTGAAAACAGAACCATACAATACGTTGTTTACAAGAGACACATTTGAAGCAAAGAGACACTCATAGAGTAAAGGTAAGGGGAAGAACAGAATCTATTATGCTTCAGCTGAAGTAAAAAAAAAAAAGGCAGGGCTAACAATCATAATCTCATACAAAGCAAAAGCAAAAATAGATCTAATTAAAAGAGGTAAAGAAGGGAAATATATCTTGCTAAAAGGTGCCATAGAAAATGAAGTAATGTCAATGCTAAACATATATTCACCAAATGGTATAGCATTCAAATTTTAAGGGAGAAGTTAAATAAATTACAGGAGGAAATAGTAAACTATACCAGTGGGGGACCCCAACTTTCTCTTCTCAGATGTGAATAAATCTATTTACAAAATAAACAAGGAACCCTTTTTGCCTCAATTTCTCATCTGTAAAATTAGCCAGAGAAGAAAATGGCAAACCATTCCAGTACTTTTCACAAGAAAACCCCATATAGGATCACCAACATGAGTGAACAACAACAACTTATCAATTATTCTTTTATAATATTTCTTACATCTCTTCCCTTTTTGCAACTAACACAGCCTCTTTCCTAGTTCTGGACATTTCATCACTTTTAATCTACATTATTTCAGTGGCCTTCTAATTGGTCTAGCCTCTTCCCTCTTCAATTTATGTGCAACACAACTACCAAATTTGTATTCCCCAAACAGAAATCTGACCATGTCACTCCACTACTCAAAAATCTTAAGTGGCTCCATATTATCTCTAGGATAAAATACAAAACTCCACAGTCTGCCTCTCAGTCATATTTCCAGTTTTATTTTCATATTACTCCCCTCACACAATCTCTATTTCTGTCAAACCAGCCAGCTAGATGTCCTCCATTCATAGTACTCTGTCTCCCAGCACCATGGTTTTCCATAGGCTATCCCTCTGAGAGAGGAAGGAAGAAAGAGAGGAATAATGGGAAAGGAAAGTGAAGGAAAGCAGAAAGGCAAAAGCAAAGGCAGAATCAGAGACAAAGACAGTGAAAAGGACAGACAGGAGTCCATCCAAGAAGGGCAATTGTATTGCTTAAGATATCTTTTTTTTCCCCCATTTTTCAATGGATATCTTAAATTTGGTTCAAAAGAGAAGTTTTGGGAAAATGAAAAGAAACATCAAGACATCCACTTTTGTAATTTTTAGAGTCTCATTTCAGGAATGTAAGAACAGCTACTATTTTCTCTTTGAGTGGTCATCAAAGAACACATTCACCTTCAAGACAGAAATGAGCATTATTATGGGATGCATCCAAAAGCAGCCTGAATTCAGTGCATTCTAATTTCATTACTTACAGGTTTTTTTAATGGTGCTATGGTATTTGAATCTTGAATTTTTCATCTGTGAATGTTCACATTTTACAATGTCGTAAGAAAAATCAATCTAATGGCCAAAGGAATCTTCAGACACACAGGAAGACTTTGTATTAGACATCCAACATCACTGCTTTGTTTCCCATAAAAGTTGGGTTATTTCTTCTTTTAAGTGTGCAGATACAGTTTAAAAATTCTGTGGGTCTGGTACAAAATGAATGATTTTTTAGAAGACATATTTTACATTTCTTGTTAGTAACAAATATCTGAGTAACAAATTTCAGACTGAGAAAACTCAATAGTTTTCATCCATTGGGAAGATAATCTATTATTCGTCTTTGGTTGATTTATTTTGGACCATATTGTTCCCTTTTTTGTTCTTATTTGTCACTAACAACATCTTTGTAGCCTAGAAAGATAAAATGCATTAACGGTTGTTATAGTAGTAGAGAGACAAGTACAGATCTAGGAACTAGCCAATTTGGGTTCTCTCCAGGCTCCACCATTACTTTGTTGTATGACTTTAACAAAAATGACTGTAAGCTCTCTGGACTTCCCTTTCCTCATCTGTAAAATATACTCTAATTCTATATACAGGAATATTTAAACTTTTTGTGTCATAGCCCCCTTTGACAATTTGATGAAGCCTATGGACCCCTTCTCAAAATAATGTTCTTAAATGCACAAAACAAAATCCAAAGGATTACAAAGGAAACCAATTATATTGAGATAAAACAATTTTTCCCACCCAAGTTCCTGGATCTTATAAAATCTTTTCATGGATTCTTTGGTCTATTGGCCCAAGGGCAAAAAACCTCTAGGAGATGATCTCTTAGGTCCTTCCTGACTCAAAAAATTACAAATGATTCGGATTCTCTTTTATTTATTTCTACTATTACATGAAAATACGTAGATGTCTGATTAGAAATGCCTTACATTGCACCCCTCTGTGACTTAGTAGATAAATCCTATGGATCTGCCTAGGACACTTACAGATGAATTAATTAACTTACCCAGATTTCATAATGAAAGTATTTGAATCCAGGTCTTCCCGACTACAAACCCAGCACTCTATCCACTATTAATATTTTAATGCTTTTAATTGTCCTTTTTTGGCAGAGGAAAAGATACTTCTTATTAGCTTCTTATTAATCATAGTAGCTTAGTTTTTTTGTGTTTTGGGGGGGTTGTTTTAATTTCTTTTTTATTAATTTATTTTGATTTATCAACAATCATTTCCATATGCTTTTGAGTTTAAAATTTTTCTCTCCGTTCCTCTCCACCACCCTCCCCAAAACAGCACACAATCTGATACAGACTATACATTTACATTCCTATTAAACATATTTTTTTGGGTTTTTTTTTTAGGCAATTGGGGTTAAGTGACTTGCCTAGGGTCATACAGCTAGTAAATGTCAAGTGTTTTGGTTTGAGGCTGGATTTGAACTCAGGTACTCCTGACTTCAGGGCTGGTGCTCTATCCACTGCACCACCTAGCTGCCCCCTATTAAACATATTTTTACATTAATGCAGTTGTGAGTAAAATTTAAAACCAATAGGAGGAACTATCAGAAAGAGGAAACAAAACTCAACAGAAGAGAAAAAAAATTCACATTCACAGTTATCATTACTATCTGTGTCTTTTTCTCCATCCTTTTTCCCCTGTTTATGCTTTTCTTTCTCCTTTCTCCTTTCCCCCCCTCACTAGTGTTTTGCTTTTGATCACTGCCTCCTTCAGTTTCTCCTCCCTTCTACTATCCCTTTCCTTTTTCTTCCCCTTTGCCGTTACTGTTTCTTCCCTCCCTTCTATCCCCCCTCCCTTTTCTTTCCCCTTTTCCTTCCTACTGCCTATAGGGCAAGTTAAATTTCTATATCTAACTGATTATGTTATTCCCTTGAGAGTAAGGTTCAAACAATGCTCACCCCTCTCTCTTCTTTACCTCTGCTGTAATAGGATTTTCTGTCTTTTCCTCTAATGTAATTTACCCTTGTCTACCTCCTCCTTTCTCAGTACATTTTCTAAGATCAGACTAATCCACTTGCTTGGATCCATTTAACCCACTTGATTAGATTTTTTTTTATCATTACATCCAAGTCAACTAATATCCACCCCTTTTATGTATATATCCTTTAACATGGTGTAATAACAATACAGTTCTCAAGAGCTGCAAGTGTCATCTTCCCTTGTAGAGATGTAAACAGTCCACTCTTATTAACAACATTTTGTATCTTTCCATCCCATTTACCTTTTTATGTCTTTCTTGAATCTTATACTTGAAGATCAAATTTTTTGTTAAGCTCTGGCCTTTTTATCAGGAAGGTTTGGAAGTCCCCTGTTTCATTGAATGTCCTCCCTTGAAAAATCATGCTAATTTTTTCAGGGTAGTTGATCCTTGGCTGCAATCCAAGCTCCTTTGCCTTATGGAATATCATGTTCCACACCCTGCGGTCTTTTAATGTAGAAGCTGCAAGGTCCTATGTAATCCTGACTGTGGTTCCATGATATTTAAATTGTTTCTTTCTGGCTGCTTGCAGCACCTTGTCTTTCATCTGGTAGTTTTGGAATTTTGCTATTATACTCCTTGGCGTTGTCAGTGGTGTATTCTTTTTATGGTTATTTTACCTTCTGATTCTAGGACTCCCAGACAATTTTCCTTTATGATTTCCTGAAAGATACTGTCCAGGCTCTTTTTTTCATCATGATTTTCAGGTAGTCCAATGATTTTTAAATTGTCTCTCCTGGACTGATTTTCCAGGTCGGTTGTTTTACCAATGAGGTATTTTATGTTTTCATCTATTTTTTTCATTTTTTTTTCTGTTTGACTGATTCTTGCTCTCTCATAGAGTCATTAGTTTCCATTTGTCCAATTCTAGTTTTTAACAGATTGTTTTCTTCTGTTAGTTTTTGTACTTCCTTCTCAATTGGCCAATTGTATTTTTAAGGGATATGTTTTCTTCAGTATACATTTTTTCCAGTTTGCCAATTGTGTGTTTTAGGGACTTGTTTTCTTCAATGTACTTTTTTTCCAATTGGCCAATTGTATTTTTTAAGGACTCTTCTACCTCTCTCATTAGACTTTTAAAATCCTTCTTGAGCTCTTCTAAGAAGGCTTTTTGGGCTTCAGACCAGTTCATATTCCCTTTTGATGTTGCAGATGTGGGTTTGTTGACAATGTCATCCTCTTCAGAATTTCTGTCTTGATCTTCACTCTTCTCATAAGATGAATCTATGGTACGTTTCTTTTTACTCATGGTTTCTTTATTCCCTGGCCTTTAAAGAGATTGAGCTCTCCTGCTGGGGAACAGAGGGCACTGACCCAAGCTTCTTGTGTTGGAGCCTAGGTCTTGGTCACTGGCTTTGTGTGCTGGGGCCTCTTATGTTGGCAATTGGAGGCTGTAGGGTTTTGGCAGCTTACCTGTTTGGGCTGGAATCAGCAAGGCTGGAACTTTCAGGCAATTCTAGGTTGCCTGCTTTTCCTTTCCTTTAGCTTTCTTCAGCTCCTTTTAGATAGGTGCTACAGGGTGTTTATCTGCCTGGGGCCCCTTGTAATGCTGCCTCCCTTGTTTCTGCTAATGCACTGGGAGATTCCTTTGTAGTAGAGTGCCAAGGCACCTGGTGGTTTTCTGTGCTGGCTTCCACCAGTTCCCCCCACCCTCACTGAGGCACTCCGAGGTCCAGGTGTTGGTGTTTGCCTGCTCTACCACCTGGGCTTCAGGATTTCTTCCTGGTTGACAGCTGGAGGTTGTAGGGTTCTGACAGCTTACCTGCTGTTGGGTTGGAATCAGCAAGGCTGGGACTTTAGGAAGACTCTAGGTTGCTTTCTTCAGCTCCTTTCAGATGAATGCTGCAGGGTGCTTATCCACCTGGGGCCCTTTGTAGTGCTGCTTCCCTTATTTTTGCTGACGCACTGGGAGACCTGTTTGCTGGGCTGCTACACTGCTGTTCCCCATTTTTCTTCTAGTTCAGCTGTTCCAGGGTGTTTTTTTTTCCTGGGGTGATATTTTCTGGGTTTTCAGAGGTTGATAGGGAAGGGTGAAAGCGACTACCTTTTTACTCCACCATCTTCATAGTAGCTTAGTTTTCCTGTAAACACAAGCATCATTTTTAATATGTACCTCTTCTGCTTTGCTGCAAATATCTTAGCTAATCTTTTACTCATACTTTTCTAATCCAGGTGGAGCTGGTTTTGTGCTATTTTATGCCTGCATGTCTTCTCTTCCTTTACTCTTCAGTTCCATCCCCAGAGTGGCATTCTCTCCAATCATTGCTTTTTTTCTCCATCAATAAAAATTTTAAGAGTTTTCTTGAAGGAAAGATTGAGAAAGTGAGACTACAATCAAAGCATCAGTATCTATAAATCTTATAATGTTATTTCAAGAATGCATGAGCTTTTAATAAATTTGGTCCCAGCCTTTGTAGTCCTATGTTTAGTAGTTATCAAACTCCACCATGAGTATAGCTTTCATTGACCTTGAATACAAAAAAAAATACACTTTGCTATTCAAAAGCAATTTTGATTAATTGCATCGTAGTATCATTAATTTTGTGATGGTTCTATTGTTGTTGTTTTAACATTACCACATCCACCCAGCAGTCTCTTTTGCCATAGTGGTTAATGCCATAAGTCATAAAGGGAGGAATTAATTTTAATACAGTGCTATGGAAAAATCACTGGCTAAGGCATCGGAATCCTAGCCCTGCCTCTTAACTTTCCATATGTACTTAGGACCAGTTTCCTACTTTTGAAAAAAAATGAGGGGTGGTGGTGGATTAGATGGCTTCTAAGGTCCCTTCTATCCCTTCTATGGTCCTTATTTTAACATTTCCTAATCTACTGGCACCACTGTGGTGGACTCATAATGATCACCATCTATCTTTTACTCTTTTTTTTTGTTTTTTTTTTTTGCTAGACAATGGGGTTAAGTGACTTGCCCACGGTCACACAGCTAGTAAGTGTTATGTGTCTGAGGTCAGATTTGAACTCAGGTCCTCCTGAATCCAGGGCCAGTGCTCTATTCACTGTGCCACCTAGCTGCCCCCTATCTTTTACTCTTAAAACCTATTTCAATCATTCAATCTATAAACATTTATAAAGCACTTACTATGTGCCTGGAATTGTACTTTAAGCATGTAAAAATATATACTACAACTAGGGGATTGAAATCAAGAAAGACTATATTTGAGAGACGGATTTCCTTATTACTATGTCCATACTAGTGATTGTCTTCCATGTTCAACAAGTAGAACTGCTGTTCATCATTAGCAGTATGTGGGATGACTACAGCTGGAAAACTGAAAAGACCAACACTCCTTACTGCACAGAGAGACTTTCCCATAATTTATAGCTAGAGAGTCAATGACTGTAACTATTAGAGATTTGGGACAGCTAGGTGATGCAGTGGATAGAGCACTGGGCTTGGAATAAGAAAGACATCTTCCTGAGTTCAAATCCAGCCTTAGACACTTACTAGCTATGTGACCCTGGACAAGTCACTTAACCCAGTTTGCCTCAGTTCTTCATCTGTAAAATGAGCTGGAGAAGGAAATGGCAAACCACTCCAGTATCTTTACCCCTAAATGGGATCACAAAGAGTCAGACACAGCTGAAAAAAAACAATAAGGGGGAGTGGTACAGGAAATGGTGCTTGAGCTGCGTTTCAAAGGATTCTAAGTGAAGGTGAGGAGATTGAGCATCCCAGACAACAGAGAGAGCTTGTACAAAGATAAGAAGATAATGTCATTTGTGAGTGTAGCCCCTCCTATAAGCTTCCATGAGCCAATGAGAGAGCTCCCTGGGGGAGGGTCTTACAAGCTCCACTTCTGGATTTGGGCCAAAACACTGGGAGGAGAAAGAAGAAAGGAGGAAGCAGAGCAGAGACTGTTTAATGGAGTGGGAAAACAACCCAAATTCCCAGCTTATGGCCAACTTTATCCTCAGAGCAGGCAGTCTCTCCAGAATTCCTATTGGACGAAGGACTGGAGGCTAGCCTGGTCAATGGTAGATTTACCCCCACTTCATTGGGGATGTGTAGTGGCTGAGGGGTGTGTCTCCCTTTCCTTTCCTCTCTCCATCTGTTTAGATATAGCTGAAAGCTCCCAACTGTATCCCATCTTGCCACCCACCATTGCCAGTGGTATTTTGTAAATCTATTCTCTTTATATAAATTAATTCATTCTCACTGTCTGTTGGCAGGCATGTTATGCCTTGAGATCAGAGTGTGCATTGGAGGGGCGGCTCTGGGTTTGTATTTCACAAAATATCTATACTAGGACCCTGGAGTGTGGGAGGTTAAAGAACTCCCTGGGAGCTATTGAATCACAGCTTAGTCGTTTGAATGATTCTATAAATCTCCCAAGTAGCACCTTAAAACTTGAACTCAGAGATCACTTAAATTTTCCATGAAGAAAATGATTTACTGAAGCACGTGTTGCTATTTGAGGGAAGGTGTTAGTGAGTGCAGGTCCGAGAGGCTACTATGCCCTTTCTTACCTGCTCCACAGTGACACCTAGTGTTATGTAAGGGACAACAACAAGCCCTTTTTGAACCACAGAGTGGGAGAAGGGGAGTAATGTATAATTAGATGGGAGAGATCCTTTAACAATAATAACAATAATAGCTAACATTTGTATGACACTTACTATGTCCCAGCCACTGTCCTAAGTATATTTAATTCTCACAACAACCCTAGGAGATCTATATAATTATATAAATTATAATCTATAAATTATATATTTACGATGAGGAAATTGAGGCACAGAAAAGTTAAGTGACTTGCCTAATCTCACAAAGCTAGCAAGTATCTAAACCTGGATTTGAACACAGGTCTTTCTGACTCCAGGCCCTGTGCTCTATCCACTGGGCCACCTAGCTGCCCCCATGGGTATTTGTAGTTTTTATGGAAAGGTGATATGGATTATAGCAATAAATTGGAATTTATCAATGGGGCAGGAATATAGAGGTAAAAAATATTGTAAACTATGAAAGAATGTATATTCCAAAGACAATAGAGAGCCACTGACATATTTGAGCTGGGGAGTATCATGGCTAGAACTATGTTTTAGGAATATCAGTCTGGCAGTTCTATAGGGGAATGAATTGAAGAAGAAAGAGAGAAGTGAGGGGATCTGAATAATATGTACAAAGTACAGCGCTAGATACAGTTGACCCAAGGACAAAAATGACACACTCTGCCCTCAAAGAAGCTAACATTCAACTGGGGTGATGTGGGGGAGAAAGATGACATGTATATCACCAAAGTGAATCATCTGATGGGTTTTCAACGTGTCATTAAACACTTATCTTGCCCTCTCCTTCTTACAACCTCAGTTTTTAAATTTTCAAATTGAAAAGTATTCCCACGAGCTCTAATGTCAATTCTTTCTACTATAAATGCTCTAAAGCAAAGAAGATCTCTACCCATTACAGTCCTTTGTCTAAAACAGGGTAGGAAATTTTTTAAAAAGCTGCAATTCTCTTTTCATTTCTGATCAAGCGCAGGTCTGTTCACTTTCTTATCTAGCTTTTCCATTAACTCAACACTAGAAACCTCCTATGATCCATATTGGAGACACGGTATAACTTATTAAACTGTTTTAAGTATATATTAATCTTATACAAGGAAACGTCATTTACTGGCATAAAAGAAATGACAGATGGTAAAAGAATGTTCTTCTGGAATTTGCCCTTGTCCTTGTATGGCCTTCAGTGAGGATTTTCATGCCAGTGTTTCTCAGTCTGGGAGGGGAAATGTGGTGGTAGGGAGAAAAGATAGTTATGACCACACTGGACCTTGTACAGAAGTTCCTAGGGTAGGAGGATGGGGGAAGACCAGGAAAGGTCCAACTAGTATCTTCCCACCTGCCACCAGGGCACTTTCTTTCTCATTACCATATTGGTACCTTGCCCATTCCATATTCATCTCCATTCCTCTTCCTTTCCTCTTCTCCAAATCTTTAGCTTTTCCTTTCAAAAGGTAAGATGAAGGTAGGTCATTACTATCCCTCTTATTTCAAAGAAGTAGAAATCTTTTATTTGTATTTTTTAATCCAAAAGTGATGTAGGTTATGGCAATAATAGTACTGTTTGAGGAAATTGAAGGAAGAAGGGACAAAAAAAGATTTTAAATTGTCACTTGAGGTTCTTTATTTCTCATTTTATCTTTTTATCCCTTCATTTTGTTATAAAATGTCTGCTCTAGGCTTTAGCATATGTTATTACCAAGATTCTATGACACCTTTGTACCATTTCTGTGTGTAATAGAACCAAGCTCATCCTGTATCCCATGACTTCTATTTAACATGGCTCAGTATTATTGCAGCTTCTGAATTGTGCCATCTTTTTGAGAAGTTACATGGGATTCCCTGCAGGAAGCTTTTCTTCTTAACTGGCTTAGAAAATATCTGATTCTCCCATCATTGAAGTTACCAATTTGTTGCTGAAGATGATTGGCAAGCTTATTTTGAACATTGGATTTGATTTTCTTAAGCCCTGAAAACCATTAAAACAATCTTCCCTGGATTCCAGCTTTCTTAGTATCATTCTTGTGTGTTTAGCATGAGCTTCTGAAGCTAATGCTTGTGTTTTTTTTTAAAGTACTAGGTGTGAACACCACCATCTGTCTCCATATTGATTTCAGCAAGTGCCTTGTTTGCTAAGAAATTGATGTGAAGTCTTACTTAACATTTAACTGGCCAGGTATTATAGAGCATATTGCCAATTGGTGCTTAACTCAAAAAATTATTTATGTTTTGTCATGTAAATTACTTTCTAGAGATTAGCTAGATCAGTGATTCTCAAATTGTGGTACATCCCAGGTCTTCACAGGGTGTCTTCAGAGGTTTTCTAAAGGCAAGTGGAGTTCCATTTGTCTTGTTCAGCATGATCTACCTTGATCACCTCTATGCCCCATCTTTCACAACATCAAGCATTAGGGCTGTGAGCCACTGAAAACAAAACCAGAAGCTTCCTAGGGATCAAAACAGGGCTCTTTTTAAAAAGAAATAGCAAACTAATATATCACTTACTGATCAGATATCCATTGTATGCATGAAATGGGACATGGACAGCTGCTTTATGAAGAGGAATGATGTTTTGAAGCAAATATAGATTTCTTCCTTTCTTTCTCTTTATTTTCTTTCTTCTTTCCTTTTTCCTTCTTCCTTTCTTCCTCCTTTTAATTTCTCTGAGAAAGAAGGAACAATATAAACTATGCTATTTATGCCATATGCCATGAATATAATATAAAATCAGAATTATTGAGAAAAGACACCTACAAAAGTCAGCATGGCACAGAAGATGAAGATCAGCCTTCGAGTCAGGAAAATACAGGTTCAGATCTTGCTTCTGACACATTAGGTTAGTGGCCCTGAGCAAATCACTTGACCTATCTTACCTTGCCCACTCTCTAAGACTGTAAGCTGCCAAGCAGTTGCTTACTTGCAATGAGAATGGGAGTTTTCTACAGATAAAATCACAGATCCAGATCAAAGAATAGACATTCAAATAACACCTTGAGATTTGCAAAGCACTTTTTGGATATTATCTCATTTGAGCCTCACTGCAACCCTGTGATGAAGGTAATACAAGCATGATTATCACCACTTTATGGAAAGATAAAGGATATAGAAAGAATAAGTACCTTGCCCATAGCCACTCAGCTACAGCCACAGCAGGAAAATGCTTCCATCTGTCAGAGGTAGATTTTCCATCCTATTATGGAACCTCATAGCACTAAGAAATGCCAGATCTGGGAAAGACCTTGAACATCCCTCTCACTTTACAGATAAGAAAACTGAGACATAATGTCTTGTCCAAGGTCTTAGAGCTAGTTAATGGCAGAACAGGATATAACCCCTCACTTCTATTCTCCTAGGTCTCCTCATTTCCAGGACAATGGGAATCCAATACGTGATACTTATAGAAGAATTATTTTGTCTTCTGGCATATGTCCCTCCTTCTGTTTAGAGTTTGTGAATTAGAGACTGAGAGGGGTCTATAGTGGAGGAATTTAGGGACTTAGGAAAATTAAAAAGAAAACAACAATAGAAGACAAACAGGGAAAACAGCTTCCATCACTGAACTCTCACAGACATAGATTTGCAGTCTTCATGTAGAAATGTCTCAATTTGTGGGACTTGGTTGTAGTTCTCCCTGAACAATAACTGACAATATTGGAGCCATAAAAACATTAGAGACAGTTGCTATGGCATCCCAACTAACATTCATCTTTAAGTGTCTGAGTTGGGATCTGCCACTTCTATACCTAGGAAGATAATGTACTTTTTTTTAAATGGTATATATAAAATGAGACAAAAGTAAGAAACTGAATTTAGCATTATTAATTCTCTACCTTCCCATTTATAAAATTTCTGATAGGTTTATAGACCGTATTCATATGTCCTTATTTTTTCCACTTTTTTATTTGGGGAAGGGGGAGGGTACAGAATAGCCTTTATTCTACTTCAGAGAGAACATAAAATCAACATAAAGGATTCACAATATTCCTTTCTCCAGAAAGTCCCACCTCAGAGCTCTATACATTCAGCCATATGACACTACCTTGAAGGTTTAAAATCGTCTCTCTTCCCTGTGAGGAAATGTATGTGCGTGGCTGTACATGCACCTTCCAATGTAATGGTGATTCCTATTACATATGTACCTATATAAGTATCCAGCTTTATGGTACTATTGAAGGACTTGATAGGGAAAAAAAAATGTTTTTTAGGCTGCTAGAAAGATAACCCCCTTCCCACCAGACCTATACTGTCTGAATAATTCTTAGTAATTGGAGTAGAGGGTTTTTGCTCTCCTATAATATTACTTCAATTCTTCTGTATTAATTCTGACTTTAGGGGCCACCTATGTAATCCTTTCTCTAAGAGTCTGGTACTGCCCAACTACTTCCTTCCCTCTCTTGAAGACTCAGTCACAGAAGTCTCCAACTTGGAGCTGCTAGTATAAATAGGTGACCCTTGACAATTCACTTGTTGGGGGCACAGGTCTGCCTCAGAGTTCTTTTTTTCCCACTTCATAGTATTTAATTTTTTTCAATAATGTGTAAAGATAGTTTTCAACATTCATTTTTATAAGATTTTGAGTTCCAAATTTATTTCTCCCTCTTTCTCCCCTTCTCCCCCTTCCCCAAGATGGCAAGCAATCTGATATAGGTTATACATGTACAATCATATTAAACATATTTCCACATTAGTCATGTTGTAAAAGAAGAATCAGAACAAAAGGGAAAAACCATGAGAAAGAAAAAAAAAGAGAAAATAGGATGCTTCAATCTGCATTCAGACTCCATAGTTCTTTTGCTGGATGTGGATAGCATTTTCCATCATGAGTCTTTTGGAATTGTTTTAGATCATTGTATTGCTAAGAAGAACTAAGTCTATCAAAATTGATCATCAGATAATGTTGCTGTTACTGTGTGCAATTTCCTCATTCTGCTCACTTCATTCAGCATCAGTCATGCAAGTCTTTCCAGGTTTTTCTGAAATTCACCTGCTCATCGTTTCTTATAGCACAACAGTATTCCCTCACAATCACATAGCACAATTTGTTCAGCCATCCCACAATTGATGGGCATCCATTAATTTTTAATTCTTTGCCACCAAAAAAAAGACCTGCTATAAATATTTTTGTACTTGTGGGTCCTTTTCCCATTTTTATGATCTCTTTGGGATACAGACCTAGTAATGGTATTGCTGGATCAAAGGGTATACAGAGTTTGATAGCCCTTTGGGTATAGTTCCAATTTGCTCTCCAGAATGGTTGGACATTTATCATTTTCCTTTTTTATCATATTAGCCAATCAGATAGGTGTGAGGTGGTACCTCAGAGTTTTTTTAATTTGCACTTCTCTAATCAATAGTGATTTAGAGCATTTTTTCATATGACTATAGATTTATTTTCCCTCTCTTTTTTAAACTAAATTTTAATTTAGATTCACAAAAATCCCCTCTCCCTCCCTCCTCCACACACTGCTTCTTCCTTTGTGAGGGCAATAAACGCAAAACCCCTGTGATAAATATGTATGGCCAAGCAAACAATAATAGCCTTATTGGCCACGTCAAAAAGGTACATATCTCAATCTGCATTCTGAGTATATCATCTCTCCTTCTGGAGGGGGCAGTATGCTTCATTGTCAGTCATCTGGATTTGTGAGTGGTCATTATGCTAATGAGAGTTTCTAAGTCTTTCCAAATTATTTGTCTTTACGGTATTGTTGTTACTTTATAACTTGTTCTCTGGGTTTTTCTCACTTTACATCAGTTCAGGCAATTTTTCCCAGGTTTTTCTGAAACCATCCCTTTTATCATTTCCTACAGTACAATAGTGTTCCATCCCATTCATATCCACAACTTGTTCAGACATTCTCCATTTGATGAGTACCCCCTCTGTTTCTAATTCTTTACCACCACAAAAGGAACTGCTATAAATATTTTTGTTCATATGGGTCCTTTTCATCTATCTTTTATTTCTTTGGTGGTATAGACCTAGAAGGCATATCATTAAATCAAAACACATGCACACTTTAATAGCTTTGGGGGCATAGTTCCAAATTGCTTTCCAGAATCAGCAACAGTGCATTAATGTACCTGTTGTCCCACAGACCTTCAAGTATTTGTCATTCTCCTTTTTTGTCAACTTTTCCCATCTGTTGGGTGTGAGGTGGAACTTAGTATTGTTTTAAATTGTATTTTCTAATTATTAGTAAGTTAGAACTTTTTTTTCATATACCTATTGACAACTTAAGAGTTCTTCCTCTGAAAACTGTCTATTCATATCCTTTCAATATTTATCAACTGGGGAATGGTCCTTTCTCTTCTAAGATTTTTTTCCCATTATGAAACTTCAACAGCATTCTCCTTAAAAAATACCTTAGGGTTTTTAACTAAATTAATTTGTCAGTCATATTTCTTAAGGTATCCATATTCAGTAACAATAAATTACTGGATTTGAATCTTTGCAAAGATTTTATCTTAGAATTTCCTTTTATTTAGCTTAAATGACATAAGAAGACTTTTTTTAAAATTTCCCCTAACCATTAATGCCTTGCAAATCAATTTGCAAGTTCTCGATTTACTAACTTCACAGTGTTTTTATACTGCTACTAAAATGTTTAAATGAACAAAGGATACTATCTGATCCCTGTTCTCTAGATATACTCTAAAAAGAGAACAGGTGTTTTTAGGTTTGTCTTTTTCCTTCCCCTATAAACCCACCTATCCACTCATTGGTTATTCATTGTACAGCATGTCTTCAAATAGATTAGTCTTGACTGGAAAGGAGCAAAGACAGAATGTAGGGAAAGGAAGCCTACATGATCAAATTGACACTCTTTTGAATAGGACAAGTAAACATTTTATTCACTGTATGGCTCATCCACAGACAGTTTTTAACCTCAGGCTAGTTCCTAATTATTTCTTTTGTAGTCTATTAAAATTAGCTTGTACATTTTGAATTTAGAATAATTTATATTTGGAGAAAACTATCCTCAAAGGGTGATGAGCACAGTGGAAAATCAGAGGGTCAAAGGATCAGTGATCTATAACTAAGAGACTTCAATTCCTCATTTTTACAGATAAAGAAACTGAATCTCAGAGAGTTTAAGTGACTTGCCCAAGGCCATACAACCAGTAAGTGAGTGAAACAGAATTCAAACCTAACTCTCACTGACTCCAAGAACAGTACTGTGTCCACTACACCACACTACAGTAACTTATAAAGTGTGGGTCCACAAAGCAACATTAGTGTTTGAGTAATGAGCTACAAAATAACACAGGGGAAAGAGAAGAGTACATTACTTAGCCATTGTCCTCAGACATCTGGAAGGGAATATGTTTTATGAAATTTTTTTTTCATATTTCTGGAATCAGCAATGATACTTCTGGTAAAACTTGGTATCCCTAAGTTATAGGGAGCCAGGGAGGAGGATGGAAAAGAGGAAGGAAAAGGGAGCCATGAGACAGAGATGCAGCTGGTGAGGTTTGTTTCTCTGGAGTTAGCAGCACAAGGAAGAAAGGGGAGAAAATCATAGTTCATATCTAAATCACTAAACATCTACAAGGAGTCGTTTTATAAATGGTATCACTCCCAAGAAGTTAAAACTCCTAAGATTTAGACATACCCAGACTTCATTAGTTTTTGTTAAGATTAATTGACTATACTGACCTATGGTCTAGACTTTAGCTATAATGGATAGTTCACAACTACATTCATTGAACAGTAATGACATTGACTTTCGTCCCACTGTACTTACTTGAAGAGTGATTGCTTGTATGACATTAGCTACCTGAATACCAGGATTTAGAAATTTAAGAATAGAAGCATCTTCAATTTGGGTAGCATTGATAGTAGGCATACCAAGATATTTCACATATCAGTATCATGTAACCCAGAGTCCTCCATCTCCATTGAAAATAGAATAATAAATTAAAGCTATAACTAAATGGGTTGCCTTAGGTGGCATTGAGTTCCCTGTCACTGGTGGTCTTTGGACACAGTAACCACATGTTAGAGATGTTATAGAAAGGATTACTGAAAAAAAGTATAGATTGGACCAGAAGGCCTCTGAGTTCACTTCCAGCTCTGATTTTCAATGACATGACATCATTCTCATCTAACTGCCCCTTTCTCTCCATTCATATAGTTATCATCCTAGTACAGGTTCTCATCTCCTCTCTCCTGGATTATTACAATAACCTTCTAAGTGGTCTCTTTGCCACAAGTATCTCCCCCTCTCCTCATCTTAAACACAGCTGTTAAAATAATAACCATGAAGCATAGGGCATATCAAATCTTTATTACTCCTACCTCCGATATCCACTTGGCTGCCAATTCTTATCAATTCTACCTCCACAACATCTCCCAATCAATGTAGCTACCACTCCAGTTCAATTCCTAATTGCTTCTCACCTAGACTAGTCCAATAGCCACTAATTGTCTCTCTTTTCCAATTCATTTTTTATATAGCTGCCAAAATAATCTTCTCCAAACATAGGTCAGGTCACTACTCAATAAGCTTCAGTAACTCACTATTACCCTAATACAAACCCTTCTGTTTGACATATATATAAATATATATATATATATATATATATACATATATATAGACACACACACATACACACACACACACATATATATATACACACACATACACACACACACACACACACACATACTGATGTATACATTGTGTACTTCAATAGAATATAAGTTCCTTGAGAGCTGGAACTGATTTTATTTTTGGCTTTGTATTCCTAGAACTTAACATGGTGCTTGGAATACTTAATAAATGTTCACTGATTGATTAAACTGAATTAAGAGGGTTATTTTAATTCATAGTCCAATTCAACAAGCATTTATTCAGCACATATTATGTACAAAGTACTGTGCTAGGAGCTGGGGAATGTAAAGATAAAACAAAAACAAACAATTTCGGCCCTGAAGAAGCTTCCATTTTTATTAGAGAAATAGACCAATTCTCCTATTTGCAGATGCATTTCAATGATTAAATCAAAACCCAGGACACTGAAGAATCTCCTAGAATTACTAGAAGGATTTTGGCCTGTCTGTCCACACAGGAAAGATCAAATGGATGAAGAAGGTCTATTGCTGAGGTTTCTTCACGCTTCTGAATAGACACCCAGGAGGGGTTGTCTAACATCATGTGTATTTCACCAGGCAATACAGATGAGCTATGAGATCAGCCCAGAGTTGAAAAGGTGGAGAGAGGGCTAAATTGCAAAGCACATTTACTGGCCCCATGCTTCCCACAATAGCAAAGACCAAACTTTTCAATACAAACATTTCTCCAATGTTACTGTATGACAGCAAGACTTGGAATGCCACTAACTACGAGGAATTAAAGATGAGCATCACACAGAGGGCAATGGAAAGGCTCATGGTAGGTGTGAGTAGGCTGCAACATATAACCAATAAAGAACTTGCAAGAAAAAAATTAGAATAAAGAATGTCATCAAAGAGATATGACTGAAAGAAAGGATGGGAAGGTCATTTGGCAAGAGCAAGGGATGACAAGTAGATGGCTGGAGCGTTCTATTGGTACCCTGGCAATATGGGGAGAAAGTGAGAAAGGCCAGCATGTTAGGGGACCCTTTATGACAAACTTTTTGGAGGACATGGAAAAGAATTGCAGACATGGACAGACAGACAAGGATAGGTTCCAATCTGCATTGTTAGAGAGATACAAAACAGGTAAATAAAAGATCATTTGAGAAGGGTCCTATGAGGTGCATTGGTTCTGTCCTGAGGGTTTGAAAAGAGGGAAGAAAAGGGTAAGAGAAGTACCCTGATATTGTAGAAAGAAAGAAGTTGCAGAGTAAAGTGAACCAGGAGAACAATATGTGCTAAGACAATAATAAAGAAACAATAATGACAACAAATATGATTGTTGAACCATTTAGTCAAGTTTATATACATATACAAAAGCATGTATATACATATGCACACATATGCATATGTATGTATATATAGTCTCCCCAAAGGAACACACACATATATGCATATGCATATACATATATGTATAGAATCTCTCCTGAGAGAAGTAAGCTCCCTGAGAGTAGGAACTCTTTGTTTCATTTTTGGTTTTGTGGCCCTAACACTTGACACAGTGCTTAACAAGGAGTAAACACAATAAATATTTGTTGATTGATTGGCTGACGCAGCAAAGAAGTGTTACTGATATTGATTAGGCAGGCAGGAGAAGAACCACAGGTGAATGTTGTCACAAATGTTTATGAATGAAAGAAAATTTGAGTGAGGAGCAGTCATTATCAGCATCAAAAACTGCAGAGAGATCAAGGAGTGTGAGGAATATAAAAAAAAAAATCACCAACTTTAGCCAACAAGAGATAGGCAGCCTCAGAGAAGAGTTTCGACTGCTTCATAGAACTGTAATTCAATTTACAAGGGATTAGTAAGTAGGATGTGGAAAAGTGGAGGATAGACAGACAGACAGACAGACAGACAGGTAGATAGATAGATAGATAGATAGATAGATAGAGATTGAGGATAGTTTTTTTCTAGTTTGTGAAAGGAAGAAAGGCATAGGATGACAGCTTGAGTATCAGTGTCAAGTTTCAGATGACTCTTTAAAGAAAGAGATGGCCCAGATATGTTCTTAAGGAACATGGAAGGAGCCAGTAGGTAAAGAGCAATTGAAGATAAGAAAAGGGGGAGGTGATCAAAAGAGCAATCTTCCAGAGGCAATAGGAGAGTATGGGATCAAGGAAACAAGTAGAAAATTTCATCTTGCTGAGAAAGATTACTACTTCCTCCTCTGAGACTGAACTCTAGGGTGGTAGAATGGGGAATGGTGTTAAGAGATTTGGGGATGTAGAAGGAGGGAGAAGAGGGAGCCCCCAAAGAATGGTCTCCTTTTTTTAGTGAAAGACAAGGCCATCTGATGAGAGAAGGTGGTAAGGATTTAGGAGATAGGAGGGTTTAGGAGAAAGAGTTTGTGAGGAGTGATAATTGGAATGATTTTCTAATGTCAATGGCTAAACATCAAAAGTTGTGGAACCTTGAAATGTTGGATAGATTCTGATCTTCTCAAGATGCAATCACTATGTTCTTGGAAAGCGGAATGAACTTCCCACTTTATTCCCCTGTGATTGCATTTTTTATTTTATCTGAGGGTCCTTATTACAACTCCAGAGTAAGATTGCTATGTCTCCCCTTAGGTTTCTAGGGTCTCACTAATCTTGAAGGGTTGAATGTTGTTTTTTCTAGTACTATTGTTCATGAACCATCACAACTATGCCTCTCCCTATGATTCATCAATTGATTCTAATTAGTCAGCCAAACAGTTAGCTTTTAGAAAAGGGTCCTTAATGGGGTAGTATGGTTGGTACAAAACATCCTTCCAACAATCTATGATAAACTCCTACACGTTCACATATAGTACAGGGGGAAGTGGGCTGACACTTAGAAAGTATATGTAGCAAAGGGATAACACACCTCCTGGAAATCCTTTTGCTGGATCACACAAGAGGTTCCCTTTAGGTATGATGTAGTTTTTCTGCTTGGTTCTTTGTAGAGCCTTAGATATGTATCCAGTCTGTCCTTGGCTCCTGGAAGAGACACTTCCATAAATTGTTCTAGGAATGCTACAAGGACGTCAAGGGGAACATGGACAGTTCAAATCCTCCACCTTTCCAAAATTCACAAGGTTCTCCGCCAGCCAAGAGAGAAAAGGGGAAAAGAGGGACTAGGTGGGGGTCAAGTTGTTTTTCCTCACCTCTAAGTTGATTCTTTCTCAGGGATTTGGTTGGAACATTCTTCCCTATATTACCACATCCCTCTATCTTCATTTCCAATAACTTAGTGGTTCTATATAGATCCCAGAAGGCCACCAATATGAACAGACGTCCTGTAACATATCTAGGCCTTGTTTACAGCTATGGACAATTGAGATATGGTCTTGCTTGATAAGATCATCAGGTCTAGGTGGTCGGCATGTGATCTCTACTGATAAATCTACCAGCACATGGCACGTTATTGCTTCCTTTAAGTGGTGTGGGAGAATTTATTAAATAACTCAATGACCCTTCCCAACCCTTACACTATGAAAATTCAAATAAGAAAGATGTCAGTGGCAAAAATAAGTGCAAAACTGATGCATGAGCCAGAAAAATCAGATCTGAAGAGAGCAAGCTGAAGCAAAAAGTAAGAATAAACTGAGTCAATTGGAGTAGAAATGAAAAAGGAAAGAACAAAGTCCAGTAGAAATAAGGAATCAAGAAAACTGGAAGAAAGAAGCCAGGGCTCGAAAGCTTTGAGAAGCTGGACAAAAAAATAAGGTCACTATGGAAACAAATTGTCGAATGAGAAAAAATACTGGTTCACCTGCCTTTTGTAATGGTACATGGGATGTAGCATATGAAATTAACCACCACAAGGAAATCCAGAGTTCTGACATGTGAAACATGAGGATGTCATTATTAGCTTGTGTCTGAGCATTAGCCATGAAGTATGCATTACAACAAAAGTCCAAACTGGGTCATTTCAAAATTATCAAATTAATCTTAACACAAACCAGATAGGTTTGTGTTATAAGCCCTTTAGATGGAGAAGGAATCCAGACACACCAACTCTATTACTACAGACTCAAAACAATTCCAAATATTGTACCAGGCTGCCCTGCTGTTGATACATATTTTTAAAAGTGCTTTTAGAAATCCATTGGGATAAAAGGAATATTAAATACCATTTTTTACTACCTCAGCATGATTCATATTCCTTACCACCTTGCTGCTTTGTCTCCTTCTGTCAAAAATTCGCCTACAGTTAATGTACTCACAGTGTGCTTATATTTCATGTCAAATGATGAAAATGTTAACAAAGCACTATTTTAAAGTACAGATTTTCTTGATCATTAAGAAATTGTAGAAACCCCAGTTCAATAACAGGTAAAGCCTAAAGTGAGTACATAAAAATTAATTACAGGTAAACCCAACAAAATACTGTCCCAGACTAACATCATTTTTAACAATATTAACAATTATTATTATAACCAAACTCCATTGGAATATCACGAAACTCTACTATAATATCTTTTTATCATTCCCCCCATATGTAAATCTGATAGTCATTTACTGAATGTGACCATTGAACTACTTTGTCAGCCAGCCAATCAATAAGTACTTATTAAGTATCAGAGGCAAAAGACAGTCCTGCCCTCAAGGAGCTCACAGTCTAATGGTGGAGATAATGTGCAAACAACTATGTACAAACAAGTCATACAAGATAAACTGGAGATACTCCACAGAATTAAGGGTGATCAGGAAGGGCTTCTGTAGAAAGTGAGATTTTAGCCGGGACTTGAAGGAAGCCAGAGAAGACAAGAAGGAGAGATGAGAAGGGAGAGAATTCCAGGCGTGGGGGACAGCCAGTGAAAATGCTTGAAGCAAAGAGATAGAATATTTTGTTTGAATAATAACAAGGAGGCAAATGTCACTGGATCACAGAAGATATAGTGGGAGTGGGGGGAGCAGTACATAAGATGTAAGAAGACTGGAGAGGTGGGATAGGAGACAACGATGAAAATCTTTGAATGCCATATAGGATTTTATATTTTATATTTATATATGTAATATACAAATATATTTATTTTTATTACATATTATATTATATATAATATGTATTATTATTTATAATATAATTATATTATGTTATATTTATATATAAATATTTTATATTTATGATTTGAGGTGATAGGGAACCATGGGAGTTTATTGAGTAGGAGGGTGATATGATCAGACCTGTGCTTTAGGAAGATCACTATGGCAGATGAGTGATAGATGGATTGCAATGGGGAAATAATTCAGACCAAGTCATAGGCTACTGCATTAGTCACCTCCACCATTCATCACTTTCATTTCTTTATGTGTGCTGATGAATGAAGGGAAGAGAATCATGCAAGTGTTCTTATTTATGTTATATAACCTCACCTCGGCCCTCACTGCTGCTAGGAAATCCTACCCTACCTCCCTTATCAACTGACTATCCCTCTTTCCACAGTGACTCTTCCAAACCTTTCCTCCTCAAACCTCACTTGTCTCTCTCTTTCCCCCATTCTATCAGATGAGAACCTTGCCTCATATTTTACCAAAAGAGTTGAAGCCATTCACTGTGAGCTCCCTCTTCTCCCCTTTTCCTCATCTATCACTCAGTTCCCTTCTGCCACTTTCTCTTCCTTCACTGCTGTTGCACATGGTGTAGTGGCCTTAAACCTTACCAAAGCTAACCTCTTTATTTGTACAAGCGATCCCATTCTATCACCCTCTCCTCCAGCAGATTGCCCCGTCATCATCACTTTTTCACTTATTTTCAATTCCTCCCACTCTACTGGCTCATTTCCTAATGCCTACAAGCATGTCCATATCTTCCTTATTTTGAAAAAAAAAAAAACTCACTTGATCCTTCCACCCCCACTAACTGTTGTCCTGTATCTCTTCTGTTCTTTGTAGCTAAACTCCTCAAAAAGGCTGAACACAATAGGTGCTTCCACTTCCTCTCCTCTCACTCTTTTCTTAACCCCCTAAAATCTAGCTTCCAACTTAATCATCCTAGGTTACTAATGATCTCTTAGTTGCCAAATTTAATGGCCTTTTCTCCTTGATTCTCTCTTCTCTCTAGGTTTTCAGGACACTACTCAGTCCTGGTTTTCCTCCTACCTATCTGACCTCTCCTTCTCTGTCTCCTTTGCTGGATCCTTCTGTAGGTCATGCCTCCTAAGCATTGGAATCCCTCAGAGTTTTGTCCTGGGTCCTCTTCTTTTATCCCTCTATATTACTTCACTTGGTAATCTCATCAGTTCTCATGGATTTAATTACCATTTCTACGCTGATGATTCTCGTCTAACTTCCCTGCCCCAATCTCTCTGCTGACCTCCAGCCTCACATCTTCAGTTGCCTTTCAGAAATCTCAAATTGGATATACAGGAGACATCCCAAACTTAATACGTCCAAAACAGAAATCATTATCTTTCCCCTTAAACTCTCCTCCCTTCCTCACCGCTTCTGTTACTATAGAAGGGAAAACCATCCTCCCAGTCCCTCAGCCTCACAACCTAAGAGTCATTCTAGATTTTTTACTAATTCTCACTTCCTATATCCAAACTGCTGCTGAGGTCTGTTGATTTCACCTTGGCAACATCTTTCCAATACTTGTCTCTCTTACTGCCA
Organism: Phascolarctos cinereus; assembly: GCF_003287225.1. Taxonomy (NCBI): domain Eukaryota; kingdom Metazoa; phylum Chordata; class Mammalia; order Diprotodontia; family Phascolarctidae; genus Phascolarctos; species Phascolarctos cinereus. Next base: position 365,730,762 of record NW_027555958.1, read on the forward strand.
CTGTACCATTCTGGTACAGGCCCTCCTCACCTCCCACCTGGACTATTGCGATAGCCTGCTGGGGGATCTGCCTACCTTAAGTCTCTCCCTACTCTAATCCATCCTTCATTTAGCCACTAAAATGGTTTTCCTACAACTCAGATCTGATCACGTAATATCACTGCTCAATAAACTCCAAATACAAGTAGTAGCAAATATAAAATACTCTCTTGGCATTCAAATATAGACTATGTAATATTTATAACCTTGTCCCTCTACCTTTCCACTCTTCTTATACCTTAATCCCCAACATGGACTCTTCAATCCAGTGACACTGTCTGGCTGGCTGTTCCATGAACAAGGTACCATCTCTTGGCTCCACGTACGTTCTCTGGTTGTCCCTGATGCTTAAAATGCTCTCTCTCATCCACTCCAACTATTGACCTTCTGGGCTTCCTTTAAATCCCAACTAAAATTCCACTTTCTACAGGAAACCTTCTCCAACCTCTCTTAATTCCAGTGCCTTGTCTCTATTAATTATTTCCTATTTATCTTGTATATCACTTGCTTTGTATATATTTGTTTATATGTTGTCTCCTCCATTAGACTGTAAGCTTCTTGAGGTGGGACTGTCTTTTGCCTCTTTTTGGATCCCCAGCCTTTAGCATAGTGCCTGGCACAAAGTAGGTGCTTAATAAATATTTCTTGATTGATAACATGCTATAATATGTATAAATTCAAAGTTTTATCTTCTTGTTTCCCAGTAAGCCTACCTTGGAACTTTTAAATTTTAGAACACTTTCCCAGTAATGTTTTCATTTAAATTGATTCATTTTTTTTTCCATTTTTTAGGAGCCCCAGACTTTCATTATAGCTAAGTAATTGTTGCTAGGACCATTCAGAAGGCATATGAGCATCAAAAGTAGTCCTAAGTAATAATAACCACACTGCATTTTGTAAAACATTAAAAATCAATATGAATATAACTTAGTGAGTTAGAAATTCTATTATAGTAAAATAAATGATGCCAAAAATGCCATGGACTCAGTTTGATAATGGTCAGATTGCATCCCCCATGAACCTATTAATTCATGGCACATCTCTCTGTTGCTGTAATATAGAAAGCAAGATAAAAACCTTTTCCTTAAGAACAGCATTCTAACAGATTTAATGGCTAATTTTCCTTTTCTTTAAAGTGATTAATAATGATAGAAGACAGAGCAGGAAACTTTTCCTATCTGTATTGTGACAACTATATTACTCTGTGACCTCCTGCCTACTTTTTATGATATAGTGATCAGAACAACTAGAATTCCTAACCTAATTCAAGAGTTTATTGGCCTTGAATTGTTTGGTGGCCACAAATACACTTAGAAAGGAGAGTTTCAGTGAACTACAGACACAGGTAGAGACTCAGGATTCGAGCCAGACACAAGGAATTAAGTGGATGATGAAATTCCCACCAGGAAACGAAAAACAGTACGTCAGCATCATGAACAGGCGTATGTGTCCACACAGCAGTGCAACTTAGGCATGACAATTAAATGTCAGGCTGCCCTTTGTTCCTGCTTTAAGTAACTTCTTTTTGTGGGCAGCTAATAGCACATACCCACATTCACACCATGTTTTTGCCCTCTGACTCTGCCCCTGGGATACCAGACTCTGAGAGGTGAGTTTTCAACATTTTGCTAGGAGCTAGACCTCCCCCATCCGTCTCCACACATCGCCACCTGTACTCTACCATCACCCCCACATGCTCCTCCATACTTGCTCCCACCCCGACTCTGCACATGCACCCTCTACCTTACATTACATTGCAGAGGATCCAGTTTCAAATCCTGTCGTTGATAGTTACTGCCTGTAGGACCTTGAGAAAGTCACGTAAATTCCGGGGGCTTTGGGGATTGCAGACTTTGAATCAGGTAGCTCTGAGTTTAATTCCCCCTCTACCACTAATTTTTGACCCTGGGCAAGTCACTGATCCTCTATGCACCTCTGGCAACTCGCTAGGGCTTATTGACTAAGTCAGATCAGCACGGGTGGCTCCTGGGCTGACCAAAAGCTCAGTAACGCAGCTTCCGCAGTCATCACCCTCACTTCAGTTGCCACACTTCTTTCCTAATTATAAAAAACACAATGGTGTCCCCGTGATGGCCTCATTCTAATGTCTATAGCTCAAGATAATGTAGCCTCATTTCTCCATAGATCTCAGCTTTGGAATTAGGCAAAGAAAATAATGTTCTGATCTTTGTAAATGAGAACAGCTTTCAGGAAACGGCATGTCTCATTCAAATTGAAGTAAAATAGATTATTTTAATTTTTTTGCTTGCTTGTGTTTTTTTTAAATAAACCCACACACTGCATAGTAAAATATAATGGGAAAAGGTAGCTAAGATTCTAAACTTTCAAGTTAAAAATATTCTTAAATCCCTCAACATACTGTTTGTATAACTATAAAATACACCCTCATGGCATCATGAATTTGGATCTACAAGGGATTTTGGAAGCCATCTAATCCAACCAAGTTATTTTTTACAGATGAGAAATTGAGACACAAAGAGTGACTTGTCCAGGACCACACAAGTGACAGAGACAGGTCTTGAACCCCAGCTGTCTTAAATCTAGTACTTCTTTTCACTGTAATGCACTTCCTCTCTGTCACTTTGATCAAAGAAGAAGATGGTATCATGGAAAAATTGTGGCACTGGAAGTCAGGACAACTGGGTTCTACTTTCCCCTTTGCCCACAAAGAGCCATGTGACCTTGAGTCTTTAAACTAATCCTCAGCTTCCTCTTTTCTAAAATGAGGTGGGACTAGTTGACCTCAAAGTACCTTTCCATTCTAACTTTTATTAGATTTTCTGATTCATCTCACTCATCCTTTGTCATTTCAAAACCCAGTTTTCTTCTCCTTCTGTGTTTATAGTTCTTCCATCATCAAAGACAATGAAAGAGATCGGAAGCAAAAATTCAGATCTGTTTGTTTTTATCAGACGCTCTAGAGGAAAGCATTTGAAACTACTGGCTAAACTTCAATTATTTATTATTTATCTATGCTACTCTCCTGTGCCCTTAAGTCCTTGGAAGTCCAAAACCACAATTGTTTCTTTTGTATCCCCTTCAGGGGCTAGTAACAGGGGTGTTATGTATACAACGTTTGCTGAATACATGCCCATGGAATATTTAGAGTTTCCCATATCTATTGTCCAAATAATTTCCTTCCATCAATTAATTTGGTGGACAAGGATGCAAAATGGTTTCAATTATCACCCCCTGGTTAAATGTTCATAACTTTTTGAAAACTTTGCCTTTTGAGTTGAAGCTTTCCACTCTGTGTTTAATCTCCACCCAAGTAGAGTTATTTTTTCCCTTTTGGAAAATTTGAGGAAAAGCCCTGTGACGATTTATAAGTTATGAAAATGGAAAAATGCACTCTTCCTATTATTTAATGAAACAAAATCAACTGATAACTACAAAGGATTGAATAAGCAACTACTGTCCAATGAGTGCTTATTTTTTATAGGGAACATAGAAGACTTCAATATATAAGATCAGCTTTTCCCCATTTTGGAAAATTCCTTAACCTAGGTGAATAATGGTAGAGATAACAGAAAATTCCTTGTTTATTACACATAGTAATCATTCTTAAAAGAACTTCAAGTGGAAAGAACAATATACTGCTCATATATATTAATCCCTGTTAAAAATTGACATGGAGTCAGAAAAATTGAGTTGAAATTCTGCCACACATTCCTCTGTGCCAGTTATGACTTTGAAAAAGTCGCTCATACTCTTCAAGCCACTATTTTCTCATGTGTAAAATAGGGTTCTTTATGCCTGTCCTGAAATTGATAAGTTTGTTTGGTCAAGTGAGATAATGGGTTTAAGAGGGCTTTGTAAACAGAAAAGTCTCAGAAAGTTAAAGGTATTATTATTCACTTAATTTGTCTCATCTTTTTTCAATCAAGTTCAGATAGAAGTGGGCCATAGGCCACGTCACTGGCCTGCTATTATTCTCATATTTAATGTTCTATGGACTCTTCTTGCAAGGTAGATTTAAAAAAACCTGCTATTTGTAATTGAATAAAGGTCAGCTCACCTGTAGGTTCACTGTCATCTTCACAATAACTCCAGTAGCAGAACTTTACCCTGTTTCCCCATTAATTTGATTTCAGGCATCAATAGCTATTTTTTATTTCTGGTACTAGATCTGTGTTTTGAAAGTGTGTTTCTACAATAACATCTATTTAAAACATTCTCTTTCAGTTTTTAAGGACCAGTGTCACATTCAGTCAATTGTGGGCGACAGTTTTGGTCTGATAATGATCCAGTTGCAGGACAGTTTATCTGTTAAGTTGCCAAGGATATTTTAAGGACTATTTGTAGTACAGAGATTTGTTATCCATTTATGAAAGAGAATAAGCTTCTGATATATAATTCTAGCCAACAGGGTGGAGTCTTCCTAGTTATTCAGCAGGTGCTAAGTTTTTGCAGCCTGCAACTAAAAGTTGTGCTAAAAATATAACTAAAAATTACTGTTATTATATTGTTCCTCTCATCTTTTTCAATGGGATTCAGAAACCATTCTGGGGCAAGTCACTATCCTTGTATTAACGTTTTCTATTTAATGTTCATTAGACTAGTATGCAGTTGGATGAAATAAATGTTTTTGTCATTTAGAAAAGCTCATCCTCCATAGGTTCACTGAAAGCATCTTTGATACAATTCCAGCACCAGGCAAGACAACATAGATGATATGCACCTCATCTTACTCTCATGTGATTTTGATTTCTTCTGCTAGGTCTCTATATTTTGAGGTTTTCATTCTGTATAGCTTGGAATTTCTGAGTATTGCATTGTATGGCATTGTCTGTTTAAAAGAAAAAAGCCATTATTCTTAGGTCTTTATAGATCTATATTATATCTGGACAATTTTAACAGTTTGGTCTGTGACAAGGATCCAAATCCACTTCAATTTTTTGGTTGCATTCTCCAGAGCAGTCTAAGGACGTCTGTGTTTGTAGTATGAAAATTTGTTACCCACCAATCTATTAAAGATAGCAAGCTTCAGACAGATGCTACCAACAAGTCAAGTCTTGGTTAAGTATTCATCAGGTGCAAATTTTTGTAGTCTGCAGTGATGTGTTGTCCAGTTTCTTCTGCCCCCTTGTATAATCTGCATTGATCGCTAAGTATGGGTTCCTTCTATAACTTCTAGTGGCAATGACCTCATCATAAATTGTCATCATAAACCCCTCTGTTTCTACAAACAGATCCACTTGACTAAGTCATTTGTTCAGTGCTTCTTTGTGAATGTATAGTTGGCTGAGTTCATAAAAATGTCGCCCATGGAGGAACTTTTGGTTCCATTTTTGGATGTTATATATTTCATAAGCTCCATCCAGAGATAAACCATTTTGCACAATATTCAATAAATCTGACAGCCCACCAGGGAAGTCAGTTTGTTCCAAAAATACCTCTGTAGGTCTGTTTATCATGTGCTCTGAGAATACCTACAATCCCCTTCCTCCTTTTTAGTAAAAAGTGTTAATCTCTTCTATAGTTGCCTTAGGTTGACAAGCCCTGTGTTTTGGTAATATTGTACGCAAGGTTTTGGGGGGATGTTTTTAGGATACTTTCCAAATCTCTTCTGGTGCATTTTACCATCCTGAAAGTGTACATTGAGATTGGCACTGCATAGGTATTTTTTTAAACATACTCTTACAATTTGACTTTGCTTTCAAGATTCCAGGAGATCTAATGTATTTAGCCATAGACTTTACCTTGATGACTCTATGTTTGATGTGTCTTGCCTAGAAGGGAAATTTTCATAGCTCATTTCTTTCTTCATCTTTCTTTAGTGTGTGTTAAGAATTTTACTTATCAAAGTCAAGTGATATTTTGATTTCTTTGGAGAAAGATTCCACAACTGAAGGATTTGTTTAATGTGTTTTTGTTTTAAGTGTTTTTCAATGGAGTCATATAGCTTGATGCCATCCATGTACATCAATGATTAATAAGATATTTTGGCTCTATTACCTTTTCAAATCAGATTAAGTGAGGTAATATTTGTAAAGTGCTTAGCACAGTGCATGGCACATAGTAAATAGCAAAACCTATTTGAATTTTCTCTTAGATTTGAAGATGTAGAGCTGGAAAGGGCCTTGGAGATCACCCAGTTTAATGCCCTTATTTTGCAGTTGAGGAAACTGAGACCCATAAAAGTTAAGTGATTTGCTTAATGTCATACAAGTAGTCAATGGCAGAGACAGGATTTTAACCCAGGCCCTCAGACTGCAAATTCTTCAGTCTCCCCATTGCTTTGCCTCTTGTGAACAATCTTTCTGCTCATTTAAAATGTGGATGTCAAAAAAATTGTGAAAGTACTCAACTTCTGTTCATGAACTTTGTGGCAATTTCACAAAATTCAGATAAGACAGAACAAGGGACTGTGAACTAAGTCACTCATGAGTTAGCAGTAGCATGCTGATTTTGCTTAAGTCTGACAGAATTTATGTTTTGAATTAATAAATAAAACAAAGAATACTAAAAATAAATCTTGAGCTATGACACATTCAAATGATTACGCCAGCCTTCTGCCTAGTAAACAGTCATAGAACTTCTTACTATCCTCTTAACAATGTATTTTTCAAAAGGCACTAATGCATGAAAAATAAACAGTGCAATTTTGTGGGCAAAAACGACACTCCCATGAAAATTTCTTAGTGCTATTAAGCCATTTTTTCTGCATTTACCACATTTATTTGTCACATATTTATGTTGGCATTAGTATCTTGTGCTTCTGTGAACTTAAGTGAACTGTTTTTTACTGTTGTGAATTAAATGAAATACTCAGTTTTTATTTACTATGATGAATTTCTTTATTTGTATTAAAGCAATTTGTATTTTCATGCAATTTTTATGTAGACTCACTAAATCACGTTACTGTATCCTGAGTTCTCATGATTTGTACTGCATAATAATCTTAATAGTTCAGATCTATAAAGGGCTTTAAGGCTTACAAAGTGATTTCCTTACAATAACTCAATGAGGTAAGTGGTAGAGATATCATCATTCCCATTTTATAGATGAGGAAACTGAGGCTCTTAATGGATTTGCTTAGAATCTTAGCTTTAATAAAAGTCAGAGCTGTCAACTCTAGCAATTGGTAACCTATTTTTCAGTAATGTTTTTTTTAAAAAGTCACCATTGTTTACTGTAGGCCTAGAATTAAAATGGAAGGAAAGAAGGAAGGAAGGAAGGAAGGAAGGAAGGAAGGAAGGAAGGAAGGAAGGAAGGAAGGAAGGAAGGAAGGAAGGAAGGAAGGAAGGAAGGAAGGAAGGAAAGTAGGAAGGAGGAAGCATTTATTAACCATCTTACACATATTATTGTATCTTATATTTACAACAGCTCTGAGAGGTAGGTGTTATTATTATTCCCATTTTATAGTTCAGAAAACTGAGTCTGAGGTTATGTAATTTTCTCAGGGTCACAAACCTAGCAGATCTTGACTCCAGGCTCAGTGCTCTATCATCTGCATCAGCTAGCTTCCTGATAATGATCACTTACAGTCAGGAAGAAAAGGGAGAGTTATTTAAAGAAACTACTATAGCTTTTAATTCCTCCTCTGGTCACTTTTCTTCATTGCTGGGGGCTCAACTTTCAACATTGTCCAGACCTACAGTCTCTCCTGCTTTCCACTGGGCTTAAAAGCCTATTATGAGTCACTATCCTAGTCTCATGATGAAAATGACTGTAGAGCCAGATGCCAGATCACTCCACACTGTGCCAATGCCATTTTGTCTTTCCTTTTGCCCCTTCCTTCCCCAAAGTTGGCTGACTTGGTGTTCTTATGCTATTTCCTACTCAGGCTTTCAGCTCTCTTCAAATCAGCCAAAACTTTATGGGAAGAAATGACTCAAAATACAGGGCCCACAGCTGCTCAGGTGGGGGCATACACACAATCCTTAATTCACTAAGTCTAAGTTGGACAGTTACTTGTGTATCCACCCTGGTATTGCTCATCCACACACTCATCAGAACTGTTTCTTTTAGTATCTCTAGAATTCCATTCTTGATAATTATCCATCCCTACTGGAATGACTTTGTGATAGAACTTTTGGCCCTGAAATATTATCCATACTATCTCTGCACAACTTTAAATTGGCTTTCTCAAAATTTAGAGTGCATGTCAGACCAAGCTTGGCTTTCTTCTCTTCAATCACGAATTTTAACATGGAATGCTTCATTTCTCCCTGAGGTTTTCATGATTATATTATTTTTAAATCAATCAATTAGTTCCTCATTGTTGGTAAGTATCAACAGAATAGAATATGCTTAATAGAATTTCTACTTTTGGTTTCCTCTACCTTTAGAAGGAGGAAATTATCATTGAGTTGAAAATGTATTTGCTTAAGAAAGAAAAAATAAGGAAAAAAGAATGAAAATGCATTAGCTGATCTGCTTTTGGCAAGGAAAGAGTTCTAGAAGATGTCTAGATAATTGAAGTCGAACATTATGACTATATTATACCTCTGGGCCAGGCTTCTGATCTGTTTTCCAGACTCCTTATCTTTTACTCTTCCTTTCTTGGTGCCTTATAAGTATATTTTAATGACAAGAGTCTTTGATCTTGACTCAAATGTTCACCCTCACACTTTCCCCACTCTTATCACTGTATTTCCCCACCTAAGTTTATCTTCTTAATATATAGTACTATTCCACCACCTTTATTTTACTTATCCTGTTTCTTCTGAATAAGGTATACTCTTCTAGGGCCATTTTAGTCACGAAGCTCAATAACCTCTATGTAGTCAAATTTATCTCCTTACCTTAGGTTACTTATTCCATCATACTCATTCCCATATTGTGTGCATTTGAATATAGACATCTCAAGCCGTAAGTTTTATTAATTGCTCCTTTCTTGGATTTGGGTATCACTGAACATCTGGTGTCTCTTTTATTAATCTTCTTCCAGTGTAGCTGCACTCTTGGTAGCTCCAGAAAAGAAAGCAAGGCTGGTGACTTTGCACAGCCCTCCATCACTTAAATCGAATCCACTTGCAAGCCATGGCATCACCTTTCTGATGTCATGGTCCTCTTCGAGAACAAAGGACAAACAACCTGTGAGTAGCACAAGCTGCCCCACTGGGGACCAAACTGGCCAGTTCCAGTTGGGCAGCACAGTTCCTTCCTTCTTTCTTTCTTTCTTTTTTCATTTCCTTTCCTTTTCTCTCCTCTCCTCTCCTTTCCTCCTTCCTCTCCCTCTATCCACATAGGGTATTATACCCTTACTTGTGGGTGCTCTACCCAAAGGAATGCAAATTTTTATCACTGAAACCTAGCAAGATATCTTGGGGTTTACAGACCAGATTTCTTTCTTAAAGACCATGCCTTAAACACAAATCACTCTGGCTGTCATTGATTGGCCAACAATGGCTCAGAGTGAATGTAAATGGCAATTGTTTCTGTTTAGCCAGAAACCCTGAGGGTCTTCCACTTCCAGATTGATTTTTTTAACTAGGATAAAGAGGCCATTCTTTGCCTCATTTCTTACCTAGTCTTAATCACTGAATGGGCATTGCCTCAGTCAAACTGAGACCTGAGAAAAACCTTAGTTTTAAAAGGCCAAGTTTTCCCACTACATCCAGGGCCATCAACAGTCATCCTAATCTGTGTCTTGCCACTGGACCCAGGACCCAGACGCCTCCAGAGGAGAAAGTGAAACTGGTGACTACGCACAGCCCACCCTCACTTAAATCGAATCTGCTTGCAAGCCATGACATCACCTTCCTTAAGTCATGGTACTCTTCAAGAATGAAGGACAAACAACAACAGCTACACTCTTAGCTATCTTGGTGGATGCACATGCGAGATTTTCCTCCATCACTGTTCAAAGCCTTTTTGGTTTCTTTTACAAGAGTTAAGACAAAAAAAAAAAAGAGTCTTACCAGCTATTGTTAGGTGCACTCTATCTCTTATCAGGAACAAATTATTCCTATGTTTTAAGCTATAAGATGGCACCCATTCTCGGTGCCATCTTCCTTCTTTTCTCTAGTTCCTGGATTTCCTCAACTTCAGGTATCTTTTGAATATACAGTGCTACTCCACCACACCCATTTTACCAATCCTGATTCTGTTGAATCAAGTATGTCCTCCCAGTCACCAATCTTAGTAATATTAGCTTAGCACAGTACTTCACACATAGTTGGTGCTTAATAAATGCTTATTGACCGACTGAACCCTGTGATGTCAAATTTACCTCCGTGCATATCTAATTTATCTTGCTGGTTATCATCCCCAAGACCCAGCTCAAATGGTACCTCCTTCATGAGGCCTTTTCTGATTCCTCCAGAAGGCTTTTCTCCTGGCCAAAGTCACTTTACACTTTTCATATATCCTCTATTTACTGATGAGTGAACATGTTAACACCGCCAAGGAGAGAGTAGAAGCTCCTTGAGGGTAACAACTGTTTCACTTTTACATTTATATCCCCAAGACTGAATCACTAGAAGCTAACATGCCTTCATCAAGAACAAATTGGTCCAGATGAACTTCATTTCCTTAACAATGATATCTTATTATTATTTACTTTTTTGACAGTGGCAGATCAGAGGAATGTTATAGATGCACTTTTCCTAGATTTTAGCAGAGTATTTGACACAGTCTCTTATGCTGTCCTCATGGACAAGATGTGATACAGGCTGCTAGACAATACTAAGTGAAGTAAATTTGAAATTCATGAGTAGTTATTAATGACTCAATGTCATCTCATAAGGAGACCTCTGGTGGACCATCCTGGCCCTAGACTTGTATTGTTTTGGTTTGGCTTGATTTTGTCTAAAAACAACATAATCACAACTTTATTTTTAAATGTGGCCTCTCTAGGCCAGTCCACTAGGGTTTGTGCTACACATGATCATGGCCAGGTCGCATCCATAAAACTCAACAATTTCAAATCCAGTGCAAGTGCATGCTTTGATGTTTTTTCAGTCATTTCAGTTGTGTCCAATTCTTCATGACCCCATTTGGGGTTTTCTTGGCAAAGATACTAGAGTGGTTGGCCATTTCCTTCTCCAGTTCACTTTACAGATGAGAAAACTGAGATAAAGAGGGTTAAGTGACTTGCCCAGGGTCACACAGCTAGTAAGTTTTTGAGACTGGATTTGAACTCATGAAGATGAGTCTTCCTAACTCCAGGCTTAGCACTCTACCCACTGTACTATCTAGGTGCTCAGTGCTTGCTTTACAATAGTATTAAACATCATGGAAGCTTATATACAAATAAAACATTCTTTTTCTTCTCCATCTCTTTTAAAATTTATACATTTTAAACAAACAAGAGGGAGAGAGGACAAGGTGCAGAAGAAAAACAGCCTATACAAAAAGCCAAATCTCATTTTTCCAATGTGTTAACTGAGAATCCTTCACACAAATTCTTCTAGTGGATTTTGATGATGCCCATATTGCAGAAGAGATTTTCCAGCAGAGGTGGCTGGAGAACGCTGAACATCACCAATAAGAAATTTAAAAAGAATCTGGGGAACTAATAGCAATTTGAGTACTACATGTTCTTATCCCACCAGCTTCCTGGATAGTGCCTGCTTAGGAGTTTTCAGAACTCATCATACAGCCAGATGACAATGGCATATGGTGCCACCACAAACTAATACTGAACCTGAAACATAGTGAAATTTAGGGCTGTAACACTTCCAAATCCATAGGAGAGGATTAGTGCTATGATAACTTGAGATGTAATCCCAACCCAGATGAATTTATTTCTGAAGAGACATTGCTGGAAAATTTAATTTATTCATGTTTTTTAATGATTACATCTGCTATTTGCTGCACCATGACTGCAACAAAGTAAACAGTATATCCAGTCCATTCCAAGTACCTCTGCTGGTATTTTGTCCATTCTTATCCATAGCTATCTTCAAGGTCATTCATATTATCATTTTCCCATGATGGCTATAAGTAAATGAGTAGGTCAGGTTTGAATCCCTGGTCCACATAGACAATGAAGTAGGTAAAGAAGGCTCCCACAGAATTCAAGATTCCAATTTGCATGTAGAAGTACAAAGCCAGATGATAATTCACCAATCTGGCCTTCTTCTTGTGACATGGCTTCCAGTTCATGATGTCTGTCTCAGCTTTCTCATAGGCTAAGGCAATGGAAGGAATAATATCAGTGCCCAAGTTGATTAACAAGATGGCAACAGTACCAATGGGCAGGTGAATCCCAGCAATAATGAAGATCAGGAAAGGGGAAAGCTCTGCAATATTTTTGGTCAGGGAGAATGCAATGATTTTCTTCAGACTGCTAAACCTGTACTGTTTAAATTTTTTTTATCAATAATTTAAATAAGATTTGTATGTATATATGATGTGTATGAATGAATATGTATTCATTCATACAAATGAAATGTACATATTACATAAAGCTAGGGAAACCAGCTAACATGCCAAAAAACAAAAATGTCTTGACATGTTAGAATATTGGGCCAGATCTAATCAGATGAATTTTAATAGTGATGCATTTTAAATATTACAGTTGGGATCAAAAAATCAATCTCAGATATATGAGACAGGGGGTTGTCTAGATGTTTGTCAGAAAAGACCTGAGGGAAAAAAAAAGAAAAGACCTGAGGGGGATGGGTGACTGACATATGATATGGCAGTCATAAAAGTTAATTCAACTTTGGGTTACATTCAGAGAGATATAATGTCCTGAATGAAAGAAATAATAGCTTTGTTATATTCTACCATGATTAGACTATATTTAAAATATCATGTTCAGTTATCTATACATTATTTAGAAAATGCATTGATAAATAGGAGTCACAGTGCAAAGGGCTCAGAATTTCAAATCAGAGGCTGGATTTGATTCCATCCTCCACTTCTTACTTCCTTATGACCTTGGAGAAGTGATTTCCGCTCTCCAGGCCTGAAATGCCTCATCTCTAAAATAAGGGGGTTGGATTCAATGGCCTCTGACGTCCCTTCCAGCTCTGTCTATGATGCTATCATCTTATAGGAACAGAGCAATCAGGATGGTGAAAATAATGCCATATGAGGATATGTTGGGAGAACTGGGGAGTGAGCATAATGAAGAGAAGACTTTGGGGACAGAAAGCAGAACTCAAAAAGACATGATAGTTTTCTTCAAGGACTTGAAAGGCTGTCACATAAAAGAAGGGCTAGACTTGGTCTGCTTGAACCCAAGAAGAAGAAGTAGTTTGAAGAGTGGAATGGAAGAATGTACATCCATTCCCATATAAGGAAAAACCTTGATTAGAGGCATCCAAAAATTTAATAGATTTTGATCATGCCAAGCTAACTCCGTTTCTTTTTTTCAACGAGGTAACTAAACCTAAACCAGAGAAACACAATGGATTCCAGCAAAACATGTGGCAGCCTTTCCTAAGCTCCTTCTGCACAAGATGAAAAAAGGTGGGCTGGATTACAGAATGCTTAAGCAAATTCCTAGCTGGTTGAACAATACGATTAAAAGTGTTGATTGATGAACCGATGTCATTCCAAAGGTGGACCGTAGTCTATATTTTCATCAGTGACCTGATTAAAGACAGAAAAGATATGCTCTTCACACTTTCCCATTACACAAAGCTAGAAGGGATGCCTCACACAATTTCTCTGAGTGTTCTCAGATACACCTGGAAGTGATCTCTTTCTCCTTTGATCTCATAACTGTTTCTACTCATCTTTATGCATGTATCACATTCTAATGTGTATCATACATATCTCTATATATGTTTTATCACTGCTTACCATCACCCTAACAAGGTTAGCTTCTTATGGATGTATTCATGCATATATGTATATACATATATAAAAAAACTACATAGCATATATCTACATAATATACATACATAAAGAAGACAACATTAAAATGTTACTGTGATGCTTTACCATGACATAGCAATGACTCTGAATTCTCAAAAACAATGCCAGGAAAACAAAAACTTCTTCTGGTCATACCAAGCTGGAAAAGATTGGTAGATTATTCATCTGCCATCTGACAATCAGGCTAGCTACTTTTCAGAGAGGCTGTCATCACCGGACAGTTGGTCACCAAATGATGTTTTGTTTGGGGTTAGGTTTTTCTTTTTTGGGTTTGTGGGGAGGTTGGATTTGGGGTTTTTTTGGTCACAGCTGATGAAATTCATCTACTAAGGCATAGAGAGGTACACTGACAGAGGACATACCCAAACCAGTGAACTCAAGTCCCTTGAGGCATTGAAACAATACGCAGTGAACTTTGCAATTGACCCCTGACTCCAACTCACAAGGGATTACCATTTCCTGCTAGGCCTCTTTATATCCTTGGATTTAGGAAAGCTGTCAAGAGAATTTTATGGTCCCCTATAACCAGAGAGTGTGACAGTTTCCTCTTGTTCTGTAATCAGTGGAAATCACCCCCACTTCATCCCTCCAGAGCATTATAAAATTATCTTTGTACCTTTCTTCTGAATCTCCCACAAGCATTTCACATTCTACTCTTGTTGTTGAATTGAGAGAAAAACAATCAAAGATGGGAGCAGTACCTTAATGGAAAAGTACTTTGAAAATAAAATTAAAATGAATCATACATCGGACTTTGCAATATGATTAACTTTACTGCAAGCCTGTTGAATCTGAGGGAGAACAACTCTGGCCACCACTTGGAGAAAATCTCTTTAGTCACCAGTTTGCGTGTAAAATGAGCAGACTCAAGTGTCAGCATCTTTGTTGGATATAATAAAGTTTTATAAATATTTCAAAAGGAAAGCTCTCTTTTCCCTTTTTAAAGTTTAACAAGAATAAACTCTTTGAGTTAAAGTTATCTTTTATCCTATAGATTACACAAGCAGTTCCTGGTAGAAACCATATATTTGTTTTAGGATCCCAGCCAGAAAACTGTTCCCAAAACTGATTTTCCTACCCTTCTTATGCAGTGCTTTCTTGATATATTACCTTGCCACACCATGCAAGGCCTAAAATCAGACCTGATAGGCATAGGAAGGAAAACCACTGAGGGGCACCCACGGCAAGTGTGGGAGATATTGAGGAGTATGTTGGTAAATGTTTAACACACAACTCTCTGGGAAAAAAATACTGTACACATGGCATACATTTAAGTTTAATCTGCATAATTGATATTTTTCATCACTTCTTGAGTCTAGACAATTAACAAAACAATAAATCAAGCCCTGATTTATAGTTTTTGCTAATTTCCTAAAGCATAAATGCTTTCACTGAACAGTTCAAGCTAACTCTAGCACAGCCCTGGAGGTATTCTACTACTCTTTCATAACTGTCTTTCTTCATTTCTAATTCTTCTCTCCTTCTCATTCAGTCTTTCCCCCAACCCTGGCCCCCACTCCCTCTTTCCTCCTCTCCCACTCTGTTTTTCTCTTATCCTTTTTTTTTCCTTTCTTCCCTACATATACTTCTTTATTCACCTCACTGTAATGATGACAGTCATGGCTTAAGAAGATGCTGATTCCTGAGATAAAGTGTTTCCACTGTTCGTAGATAGCTAGGATTTAAAATGAAAATTAGGGTGGAATTATTTTGTTGCTTTTGAATTTTGTTTAACTTCAAACTTGTGTTTTATATCTGTTTTAACTCTTATTAAGTTCTCTAAACAAGGGTTACAAACTATTTATTCTGGATCTTTTAATGAATTGTGTATGGAAATGAGCTGTTTTAACTCCACATCTCTAGCTATAAAATTAGTTGTTTATAAGAGAATAATAGTATTCAGATTTCACTTCACAGTAGATCCCACTAAGGCAGTCAAAAATTTAAATGCAGGAAATCAAATAGAAATGAGATATGCTGTCTCTCTCCATTCTGAAGTCTGTAGAGAAGCGAAGAGAAGAGAAAAGCAAGGAAGACAAAAAGCAGTTAAGTGGTCCAGTGAACAGGGCTGCTAGATCTAGCATAAGAAAGACTTGAGTTCAAATCCCACCTCAGATATTTACTAGCAGTGTGATCCCTGGGAAAATCATTTAATTTCTGTCTGCCTCAGTTCCCTCGTCTGAAAAACAGAGATAATAATAGCACCTATCTCCCAGGATTTTTGTAAAGATAAAATGAGATAATATTTGTAAAGCACTTTACAAACCTCAAAGCAGTATTCAACTGTTAAAAGATCAGAGGATATTCTACCAGAGGAAACGCAAATGAGAAAAATCTCTTGTAAGGACTTTTGAGCACCACCAAGTTGCCTTGTTGCAGGACCCATCAATGAAAGGATTGAAGCAATTGCAAAAATAATAGCTGATGTTATATAATTAAGAGTTGCAAAATGCAACATGTAATTATTTCATTGGATCCTCGGTGTGAGGTGTGCGCTGTCTTATAGATGAGGAGATTTAATTTGGGAAAGTTAAACAACTTAAACATAGTCACACAAATAAGTCATAGAGGATTCAAACCCAGGTTCCTCCTAAACCAAGTCCAATGGTCATCCCCCTCCTTACATAGTAGGTTCTGGGTAAATTCTGCTTTATTTAGGATTCATAAGATTTCGATTGAACTGTTTGATTTCTGTTTTTTTTTTTATCTTGGGTTTTCTCCTTGCATGGTGGTTAAAAGTTGTTTGTTCTGGACCACTTGTTGGGAATGCTTGGGGGAGTGGAACAGAGATGCCTGCTTGGTGCAGGTTGAACTAGAGGATCATTGAAGTTCCTTCCATCTCTCATGCTGTGAGATTTTAATCGTAGTCTATAAATGTGCACTGAGGGAGGTAAATAAAGGTCATTCAATCCAATTCAACAAGTACCTATTAAGTGCTTACTATATGCAAGGCACTTTGCTAGGCACAGGAAATAGAAAGGCAAAAAAAAGTCTCTGTCCCAGGAAGTTTATTTTCTACTTAAGGGGAGTAGATCCAATATGTAAACAATAATTTGAGAGTAGTAAGGCTTCTTGGATGTGGGCTAAGATTTAGTGATTTAAATAAATGTATAACAGTTATGCATTAGCAAAAAAGGTATTAAATAACCCCTTGACTTTTAAACCTTGTTCCTTAATATTATTTTATTGTTCTAGTCTTCTTGACTCCAAGTTGAGCCTTCTACCTACTGAGCTATATACTGCTTTGCACATAATAGATATTTGATAAATGACTGTTGAATGTTAATGATTGAATTTACTTCACTACTTAGCTGCTTTACTGAAAAATTACATTATTTATTTGGGTATGGGGGAGGAAGGAAGTCATGATAAAGTGACAATGGGATTATCTCGAGTGATCACCTTTAGTAGTTATCCGATTCACGAAATTTCCAACGGGAGTTTGAACCAACCCACCTCGACTCTCCCTCTCCTGTCCCCTCCCCCCCAAAAAGAAAACCAGTAAGCTCCACCGTGGCAGGCACTATGCCTTAATTATCTTTGTCGCCTTCAAACCTGGTACTAGTTTGCAAGGGAGTAGGGAATAAGTGGGATGTCTGATTTCATTATAGCAAGAAGTCCTCCCCTTGAAACAGAACTTAATGTATCTGTTACTTATTGTCATAAGTTATTTGCCTGGAGTACTCAAAAGCTAAGAGCCTCAGAGCTAGGTGGTGTAACGGATAGAGTGCTGGACTGAAGGCTGAGTTCAAATCCTACCTGAGACATTTACCAGCTGTATGATAATGGAAAAGTCAATTAATTTCTCTTAGCTTTAGATTCCTTGTTACTAAAAGGGGGATTAGGTAAGAAACAAGTGTCTTGCCAACAACTCAACGACTTTTATTATCGTTCTTGCAAGAGTGGGTGTCCAACTAGTAGGCACACCCCCTAAGACAAATACACAGCTTTTTATTCCCTATTCCCGATTCAAATTTCCCCCCCCCCCCTGGTTTACAGCCTATTCGGAGCGCCTAAACCCCCCACGTGAGTCTTCGCTCCTGTTCGCTCTCCCATTCCCCAAGATGCGGAAGACATACAGCGCACTAAGGGTTAAGAGAATAGTAATGTTGCTTTTCCAGTACTGTGTGAAACCCCAGTTTATTCTGACTTGAAAGGCGTCCTAAAGTCCTTTCCCCCTTACATAGAACCAGTACCAAAAGAATTGCATTTTGTGTCCCTTAGCCTATGTTCCCCCGTCCTTTAATTCTTAATCTGTGCCGTCAAGCGCTGTCCTTAAATCCCTAAACCATAAAGAATTCCTTTTGTCTCCTTCATCCTATGTCATAAAATCCTTCCTTTACCTGTCTCTAATCTTTAACCCCATAAAAAAAAAACTTCTAAAACTATCTTGTAAGTAACCATCTTCCTCATCCTGTCCTTATTAAAACAAGCCCTTGTCTCTTTTTAAGTTGCTAGTCCTCTTTCAAGGGCTAGCCCAATGCTTTTGCATTAATAAAGCTCCCAATGGTTACAGAGAAGGTCTAAGTGAATTCTTTCACACCTGAACCAGCTCTCCCAACTCTAAACCTCAATATCCACATTTTGGAGCCCCCTTACCCTTATTTTCTTTATACCTTATTTGGCCATCGTTCCCGATAGCTGTAAGCATAAGCAGACAGGTTGGACCACAAAACCAGTTTCAATCAGTTTTAACAGATTTTAACCTGTTCTAGTACATGTTCTCAAGTGTGCTGTCATGTAGGTTTCCACACCTTGATGAGTAATATGCATAAACAACATCTTCAACCACATTTTCTACAATTATAATAGCACCTACCTCACGGAGTTGTGAGAATAAAATGACACATTTGAAATGCTAAGTAAACTTTAAAGCTATAGATAGATAGATAGACAGATATAAGAATTATTATTTCTATACTACTATTATGTGAGTGGCAAGATGTGAACTCTAGTCTTCTTGACTCCCAAGTTGAGTCTTTTATCTACTAGGCTATATACTGCCTTGTACGTGATAGACATTTGATAAATGGCTGTTGAATGTTAATGATTGAATTCACTTCACTATTTAGCTGCTTTAATGAAAAATGATATTATTTATTTGGGGATGGGGAAGGAAGGAAGTCATGATAAAGTGACAATAGGAATATCTCAAGGGTGATCACCTTTAGTACTTTTCCCATTCACAAAATTTCCAAAGGGAGTCAGAAGTTTGGGTTGTTTGGAGAAACTGCCCTTATTATTATGCAATTGATATGAACTGAATGTCAAACTCTGTGGATTTTTCCATCCTATTCCCCAGAAGAGATAGACCAGGGCATAGAATAGATAGAGAAGAATCATTTTTTTTCTAATGATACAAAAATGGAAGAGGTAATGATGCCAAAAAAAAGCCAGAACAAGGAAAATATACAAAGGAAAAAAGGATGTGAGAGGAGAAACAATCAAAGCTTAAGCCAAAACAAGGGAGCTGAGGGAAGA
Source organism: Phascolarctos cinereus (assembly GCF_003287225.1). Lineage (NCBI taxonomy): Eukaryota > Metazoa > Chordata > Mammalia > Diprotodontia > Phascolarctidae > Phascolarctos > Phascolarctos cinereus. The sequence continues at coordinate 365,750,085 of NW_027555958.1, forward strand.
GAGTGGAGATGGAAGTGAGTTGGAAAAGTAAACAAATAGTATTATTATTATTGCTTACTATTTATTTATTTGATAAAAACCTCAAAGTAATCTACAGCCATAGAGCTACACTTGACCAAAGAAATGTCATAAGATCCGACAACTTGAACAGCTTCAAAAACTCATTAATTCTACTCAGAATTACTGATAATCCAGCTGGAGTATGAAGTGAAGTTTCACACACCTTGTGAATTAGGCATCATTACAATTTTTTTGCCATTGGCTTCATTGTCTATGATAAAATCCACACTCTTTAGTCTAATATTTAAGGCTTTTCACGATCTTATCTCGATTTACCTTTCCAGCTTTATTTCACACTCCAGTTATGCCTTCCACATTACAACTTTCCCCATCATGATTTTAATATATTGTTGGTCAGCAAAAGACATTAAATGGGCATTTTGGGGGGGAGTTTTGTGGAAGCCACAGACAACAACTCAAAGGTTAGCAGACAATACAGAAAAAGTTTAGAAACTCAGAAATGCATAAAATTGTAATATATAGTATCAACATATTTTAATCTTTTAATACCATAATAATCCAGACTTCTTCTCTGGCACAAAGGGAGGGCCAAAAAATTTTACCCAGATTTTCCAGTTTGCAGAGGTACCACACACCTAACCCCCGCAATATGTAAGGGATAACTGTACTCTTTCATGCACTAGCCAAACCATACTATTAAGTAGTCCCCAAACATGCCCATTTTTCTTCCCTCCAACACTTTGCTCACACCGTGCCTTCTTCCTGGCACATGCCTTGACCTCTTCAACTGCTCTAACCCATGCTGTGAAGGCCCAATTCGTGGTTTCTTCATGATCTCTTCTCTAATGCTTCTAACCAGAAATAAGTCTCCTACCTCAAATGTGCCATAAAACTATATCCATACCACTCTTGTAGCACTTGAGCTAGTATATTTTAAAAGTAGTGATAATAACTAATAGCCCACATTCATACATAGAACATTAGATTTATACAGTACTTTGTTCACAATCCTCCAAGTTAAATCATATCTTATGTATGTGTCATCTCACCAGATTCTAAGATCCTTGAGGAAGATGTGCTATAAATTATTCACCCTTATAGCTCCCATAGCACCTAGAACTGTACCTTGCACTCCAGGCAGCTGGCAATTAATAAATTCATGTTAAATGTTAAGTGAATAAGTGAAAAAATTTTCTTTTCTCTAGTTTGATTTTCAAAAGTTGAAGCAGGAGAGACTCAAAAGTACATTATCAGCTTCTGAGTAGAGTCTATGTCCCATTTCAACACTGCCTCCTCTTGAAGAAATTTGGCCAAATCTCTGGCAAGTTCCCAGGTTCTCCTTTTACCCACAGTAGAACACATATGAATGAATACTCAGAGAAATCCGACTCTCCTCAGAAACAATTGCTCCAGTACTATGGGTCCTAGAGAGACACATGAAATTCATACTACAGAATCAGCATGTGAAGACATACCTAAAATTGCTATTGGCAAAAGGGGTCCCCTGAGGCTGTGGTTCTGAATAGTACCCAGATCTACCAAACACACAGCTATTATGTAGCAAAATAGCTACCCTGGCATGCCAATACAAATAGTGTTGTCTAATCCACCATCACCTACCAAGAGATCTTGCTTAACTATCTCTCCTAATGCCTGGAATATGATTGGAATATGAAGGAGTAGTAGTGAGTGTATGGGTATACTGATACTGAAAGTTCTCATGTATGATACATGCGCATACTGGAGAGGGTTACCCAGACAATAAGCACAGGGCAATCTCATATTTTTTATACCTTGTGGTCGATTGTGTGACTGAAGGCATAGTAAAACATTATTTGTGACTACTTGTATCCTTCTCAATACTTAGAATACACTGGATAAGTGTGTAGATCATCCCATAAAAATATTATAGATAGATGAAAATATATATATGGATCATTCGTTTTCATTATTTTCTAGGCTACCTTTTTTTGGTAATAATAAGGTCAACGATTTTTTCAAAGCATTTAATATCCTTCTCACTTTCAGATATTCTGAATATCAATCCCTTAACGCACTCAAAATTGTGTTACCACCCAGCACATTCAGCCTTAATGAAGATTCCATTGAGTTTAGCCATTCTTGACTTCTTTGTTTTTCTTCAGTGATATTTTTAATTCCTCATGTGGCGCATGTGGAACTGTGGTGTCAAGTCCAAATTAGCAACTCCACTGTCATCAATGGAGAACAGCGATGCTGATATCATAACAGATATTTTTCATTTGTTTGGTGTCCTCCTTCCACTTTCATACTTAAATGCTCTCAAGATGATCTGGTTTAGTTGGGTGTCTTGCCAGACTTTCTCTAAACGTGTTTCCCTTCCCCCACTTACTCATTGCTTTATGAGATGATAATCTTCGTAATCTTTCTTTATACCCCTCTAAGAGATTTTATAAATTACTTTATATTCTAAACCAGTGCTGCCCTTGTCTTCCATGCTTCTCTGTCAAGGAGCTCAATGTTGTCTTGCTGAGACAGTTTTTAAAACTCTTTTGGTTTCCTCATTGTAAAAACTGATTTATATTGGTTAGACTTCCTTAGGAAATGACAACCATCTATGTTTGTGTCTATTTCTTCGTTCCCTCATTTTTTGCTCCTGAACTCTGTTTTCCAATATATTTTTCTCCATAATCCTTAAATCCACCTTTGCCCTGAAATCTTTGGGAATTAAAGTATATATTGGATTAATTTGGAGGGTCCTTTCCATTTCTTTGTAGAATGTCTCTACCTCCTCATTCTCGACAAGCAAGGTTACCATATAAACTGTAATTGTTTTCATGGTGGCTTTTTCATGATTCCTAGTCATGAGCACAGAAATATGAATTGACCAAGTGTCCTTCGAAATGATGTTTTTATTGCTTTTGAATTCATGATAAAACCATTCCACCAAATCCTTTTTTTATCTCCCCAAGGAGAACCCATGAGTCATCCTTCTAATCTGTTGCAACTTCCTTTTGTCTTCTGGTATCATTTATAACGAGAATGTTAGGATTGATATGATTCACTTCCTGTAACCATTGGTCACTGGACAAGGATCTCACATTTAGAGTACCAACAGCTAAGTTAATGCTTACAAACAGCTTAAAACCTATGTGGTTGTTAATATCCTTTGTCCTTTTTTACCTTTCTTTCCTTAATAGTTAACACAGTCAAAGAATTCATCACCAAGTGGCCAGCCTATTGATAATCTTCAGAAAGCAGACACAGATTGTCATTGGATAATTTTCAAAACTTTACCAACACAACTGAACTTACTAGAATTTTCATTCCATTAGAATAGCCTTCAAAAACCCAGAGTCAGCTTCACGCAATAACGAGGCAAAAAATAGAAGTTTATAGAGGTTTTGTATTTATTAAATGTATTATTTAAACAGATGCCAAATGGGAAAAATGTCAGGAGCAAAACATAGATTTAAATGTCTATATGCATTTGTACAAAATATTGATAATAAAATTAACTCAAAATGTTAACACAGTGAGGTCACAATGTGATCTCATTGATGGTCATGGACAAAAAAAAGAAGTTAATTGGTGGCCAACATTCTGGCAATGATCCTCTCCTTACTTAGTTTATCCGCAGATAACAGTCTTTCGATGGCTCTGAAATTGAGCTCTTTCCAGTTTGGTAGAAATTGTCAGAGCTTGAATTGTATTGGTGTATCCTTCAGGAACCCCAATTTGCCTCCATGTCATGATGAGAACTGCTCAATACTTCATTGGAGAAAATAGAGAAAGGCTTTAACACTGAGCTAATTACAGACAGCTCTGGAATGCTACCAGGCTTCTTCAGTGAATCCACAACATCACAAAAACCATCAGTCTAACTGTCCATGCTGAAAAAGCAAAGAAAAAGAAAAATTCATATTTTCCAGACTGCTACATAGAACTGGATGGGGGCAAACCACAAAATTATCCTGGACAGAGGCAAACCATCAAAGTATTCTATCAACACAGATATCTTAGGGACAGCTAGATGGTGCAATGGATAGAGCACTGGCCCTGTAGTCAGAAAGACCTGAGTTCAAATCTGGACTCAGACACATAACACTTACTAGCTGTGTGACTCTGGGCAAGTCATTTAACCCCAATTGCCTTGCCAAAAAAAAAACCACAGATATCTTAGACAATGCCATAGGTGAACACCACAATGACTCTATAATGTAATAGCAAGAAAAGATTAAGCAAGAAAATATTTTAGAAATTGGCAGCACTTATAATGATACAAACTGCTTGTTCACTCTCACAAAAGTCCATCTATAAGACAATATTTTCAAGAGTTTCAATTCCACAAACACTTATAAAGTACCTACTATGTGAAAGGAACAATACTAAGTGATTCAGATACAAAGACAAAAATGAAGTAGTTCCTTCCCTCGGGGAGCTCACATTGTACTGCGGTAAGGGGCGGGAGGAGGAAACAGAGAGATATAATGTGTGCACGTGTAAGTAAACGCAACATAAAGCAAAGTAATTTCAAGATGGAAAAAGGGCCAGTGACTGGTAGGGAAGAAGACAAATTGGCCCGTGGTAGAGCCTGCAGGATTTCCACACTTAGTGGGCTCATGGAAGAGCAGGATCCAGTAAAAGAGACTGAAAAAGAGCAGTCATACAGGTAAGAAGAGAACCAAAAGAGTGAAGTTCTGTAAAAGTCAATGGAAGAGATAATATCAAGGAGCAGGAGGTGATCAACAGTATCAAAAACAGGAAAGACATCAACTAGGATGTTTATTGACAGACTGACGAAAGAGGAAAGAATTGGTGGTGCTAAAATTGGTGGTGTCAAGGTATGAAATTTCAGGGAAAAAGCTTATGACAGATAGCCTCTATTTTCTCAGTAGGAGATGCCCTATCCTAAAAGGGAAGAAGAAGGTTTGAATAAAGAAGAAGGTTTGGAATAGCCACCATGGAGAACGTGAAAAAGAACATCAATCAGGAGAAAGTTAAAAGGTTGCAATGCAGCAGTGCAGAGCCAGTTGTAATAACGTAAATGTGTAGTGAACCCAGTTAGCATAGTTATGTGACCCATTACAGAAGTGATTATTAACAAGAATGGAGAAGGAGGGTAGTGGAAGCAACCACCTTCAACCAATGATGCTGTAGAGCTACAGATATGAAATACACTGAGCTTAGAAATAAAATTACAAATAGCCCTAGAGGTCAATGGAAAGATGTATAGTGGGTGAAATTAGGAATCAGCACATAATTAACTTCTCCCAACAAGATGTTAGTAGGTAAAAGATACATCAAGAACATATGCATATGACAGCAAAAGGAGGAGGACCTGCCTTGCCAAACAGGTGAGAGGCAAGAAATATTCTAAGTGGGTCATTGATACTCCTAAGACTTTAATACAACCAGAAAAGGAGGCTAGCAAGTTGGGAAGAAATTCTTTGGAGGATTTAGGGGAACATATAGATAAACATTACATGGGTGTTGCCTTTGCCTGGGTGCATCATCTTTACCTGGAGCACTAGCATTACATATAGTCTCTGCTAAGCATTGTGACCTGCTGGTCTTGCATGACAATTATCTATTGGTCCTATAGTCTGTTGATCCCTGCTAGACAGCCCCACTGGGCACAATATTGTGAGCTCCTCTCTGTTTCCAGCTTCCTCTAAAGTGTTCAGCTGAGTTGTTCCCTCTTCTTCTTCCTCTGCTGTTGTTCTTTTTGCTTAAAGTCCAGAAGCCTTTCTTCTACATCTCTTTTACAAAAGGCAAAAGCCCTAAACCACTTGATCATTGAACTAGGGGCAAGCTCTTTCTGGATTTATTTCCCAAAAGGAAGTCTGTCTATTTCTCCATCCCATAGCTGGAAAAGATATTTCCTCTCCAGAGGAGATGCCTTGTTCTATAGAATACAGACCAGAATTGGCCTGCCTAACAAGTATTTATGTTATAAGAAACTATTTCCTGATCATCAAGGGCCGAGTCACTCAGATGCCCCCCTTGAATTTAGGGTCAGAAAGTCCATGTAACTCTACGCTTAATTTCAAATTGCTCATCTATTCACAGACAGCATTCATTTATAAACTATCTTGCTAGAAAACTGAAGCAGGTTCTCAGGGCTTCAGCCTCTCACCCAAAACCTCCATTTTACTTCTTAACTCCAAAACTTTTTTGCTCTCTTATGTAAAGGAAAAGTAGTGAAACAAAACTATCCCAGGAAGCAAGGCCATAGTCTTTTCCCTACCTAGTTATGTCTTTCACCTCTGTATATGCATCCAGTAAGTTGTGGTGTATAAAAAGTTCAAGAGACATAGTTTCTGGGTAATTAACAATTATTTCATTAATTATGGATGGTGAATAATTAACAAAAGGATTGGTCATTTGGCTATCACTCATGAACCAAAAGAGCACTCAATGAAACCCACTCAACACTTACATGCCCTTGGAAGAGTGGGTGTTCCTGAGGGTAGAAATCAACTCTGATTGGTTAACAAGTAATGAGAGAATGCATATTATAATGAGGGGTGGCCTTATTCTAATGAGGATCTGGGGGATGTGACTCTGATCACTCAGTCTTAGACAAAGAAACCTATCTATACCCATACCTCCTGGTCTAGGGTAATCTAGACAAAAGTGGGAATTCAATTCCACCCAGACCTGTCTGACTAAAGCATAATGGGGCTAGAATCCACCAATTTACCTGGACTCGAATTTTTTTACCTTTTGATCAGATCTAAGTTTTCTCTTTTGGGAAGGCTATCTGAATAGGTAGATTTCTGAATGAGGAAATAGAAGGGGGAAAACCTTAGTCCTAGTTCAATAATTAGTTATTCATATAAGAGAGAAATAATCATTTCTCTCAAAACCTTTCTAGGTTTTTAAGCTGACCCTGCACAAGTATAAAACTTTACATTTTTCCCTACTCAATTTCATGGTCTTAGACTCCACATTTTGAATTAACCTGTCAAGATGTTTTGGGTCCCTTATTTTATCATTTAACATATTTTGCCTCCAAGTTTTGCACCATCTACAAATTTTGTCATTTATGCCTTTATCTAAATCATTGGAGAAAGGGAGGGGGTAGAAACTACAGAGGACATAGATCCCTAGTGAACTCCTTCTAAGTTAACATCAAATTGAATAAAGGAATTTGACAAATGCTTTGCGGATATCTATGATAAACTACACCTACAGCACTTTCCCAGTCTGAAAGTCTAGTAACTTTGTTAGGAAAGGAAATAATGATAATAAGGTCTGCAGAAATCTATTCTTAATGAAGCCATCCTGGCATTTTGCAATCTTAACTATCTCCTTAATAATATATGCTAGAATTTTTACATGAATGAAGCTTATTGGCTTATATGGCCTCCCTTCTTTCCCTTTTTCAAAATCAAGACATTTACCATTCTCCAAAGCTGTTCTTTTCTTGTTCTCTACACTATTTGAAAGATCACATAGAATAGATTGGTGATCACTCATGCCAATTCTTTCAGTACCATAGAATGTAATTTGTCCAAGACTGGTGATTTGAATTTATCAAGGGTAGTTGTTTCCTTTCATACAATCTCATCTCTCTACCTATCTTTTCCTTATTGACCAATTTTTTTTAATTTGTCTTTCCTAGTCCAACAAAAGACATTCTAATGTAATTGAAAGAGTGCTAGATTTGGAGTCAGAGAAACTGGGTTCAAATACTCCTTTTTCCCGGACCTGACTCTGCAACAGTTTGTATGCAAGACTAGGGCATAATTCCAGGAACCACAGACTCTGAACCTCAATCCCTATCTCTTTTCAAGTGTGCTCACTTAGTTCACACTCTGTCCCTTTCATACTATCAAATGGTGAAGAGAGAGGATATAAATAAACTACCTGGGTCTCTCTCCTAGCCTTGCCCAGGTAATTAGAGAGAGGAAAAACATGAAGGCTTCCGTAGCTGAGTAACATTTGCAAACTGTAAAGCATTATATTAATGTTGTTAGTATTATCCTTATGAGTATGTTCAGCTTAGCTGATTTTTGAATCACTCATATCTAAAGCTTTTTCTATCATTAACTGGCCCTCAATATTTTGTGGGTAGAATCCATAAGCATGTGTATTTTAAATCCCCACTAGGTGAGTGCCTTCTTTGAGCATGCTCTCAGGCCAAAGGCAAACTGACTACATGAAGTTTTGACAATATGATCAGCATTAGAATGACAGAGGGATAGAATCTGAAGGAATCAATTATTCTCCCAGAGGAAGGCCAGCTACATCTCCCCCTAGAATTTGTAGGAGTCTTTCTCTGTTACCCACTCAAGCCATCCCCATTTTCCCCCACTATTAGCCACCAGTTACCCCAGTTCTATTTAACCAACTAACATCAATTATGCTTTGTGAAGGAGCATTTACTTTGAAGATTTAGCAAGAACAAATGCACAAATAATTCTCCCCAATACCTTGGGAGGAATATACTCTCCCCTATACCCCTACAGCCTTGGGAATAGTTGGCTCAGACTTAATTCAGTGTCTATAGAATGTTGTTCCCACCAATTTCAATTACAAATGCAGGATAGCTGCTAGAGAAATCCTCAACTCAGTTATTGCTGGTCTGGGTCCCTCAAGTTGTACTGCTGGACTGGCTGGCTAAAACTTAGCATAAACTCTACCTTCTTAACCTCTGATGGCTTACCATTCTGCCCTTTCTACATTCACAAGATTGTGTCTCTCTCTCATACTCCTCAAACAAGAAAGAATAAACACCAAGTGATTAAATTCACAGGCTACGTGTCAGGTTCCAATAAGAAGGGTTCAAGGCCTTTACCCATCACAGTCTTACAGCAGGTGTCTCTCCCCAAGGGAAAAAAAAAAAGAGCAAGAGGCAGAGAACCTGTGGCCCCAAGGCCACATGTGGCCTTCTAGATCCTTGGGTGCAGCCTTTTGACTAAATCCAAGTTTTACAGAACAAATCCTTTTATCAAGGGGATTTGTTCTGTGAAGTTTAGATTCAGTCAAAGAGCTGCACTTGAGGACCTAGAGGGCCACATGTGGCCTCGAGGCCACAGGCTCCCCATCCCTGAGCAAGACCCTCGCTTTGACTGATTAGTGCCTTTGAATAAACCCCAATTTACATTCCACAGCTAATCACGAAGGTTGATCTTCAAAACATAGTTAACAGACCAGAACCAGTTACAAAATGTCTCCGTGTGTTTCAGAGTCCACACGGGAATTACATGAGCCAAACCAGCTAAGCACTCAAATGAGGGCTGGGCTCATCTGTCAGATCTCTTTCACCCCACCCACCCCAACCATTTACAGAGTCATGGACAAGAACAAAAGATTATCATTAGCTGGAAGGGAAGTAAGAAAAAAAGTAAAACCAGAATATCAAAGAGTTAAACTAACATTGTCGCTCAGTTCAGTTCCCTTACAGCAGGAACTTACAGGTTATTTGGTGCTTTATATGATTTTGTATTTCTTTCCTTTTTTTTTTTTTGGCCAGGAAATGGGGTTAAGTGACTTGCCCAGGGTCACACAGCTGGTATCAAGTGGCTGAGGCCGGATTTGAACTCAGGTCCTCCTGGCTCCAGAGCCCATGCTCTATACACTGCGCCGCCTAGCTGCCCCTTGATTTTGTATTTCTTTATGTGTTTCTCTGTGTCCTTTTCATCCTATAAATTTTCTGTGAGGTGAAATAAAGGATGTCCTATACATGATATGCATTTCCTACCTTGAGTGCTTACATGGAAACTGGTAGCCACAATTTGGTGTGATTTAGACATGAGCAATACCATACTATGAACATTCTAGATTTTCCTGAAGAATTCCCAAGTAGGGATACAAATCAAAGAGTGAAATTGACCTTCTTGGGTACAACTCCCAGAGTCTGACCAGATCTGTATGAGTTTAGAGTCTTTGTAGGGCCATGGTTACATATAGATGATTATACATTCTATTATATGTAGATGTCAGCAGTAAGTACCCCTATTCCATTTCTAAATTAGAGAGTTAACTTCAGCACTCTAAGCTTTGGAGAAGTTAAAAGTATCTTTTCCTAAGAAAGAGGTTAGTGATCTTGGCTGAGCAGCTTTTTAGCTTTTTATAGTCTCTTTTTCTCTCAAGGAAGGAAAGTAAATCTTGTATCTCAATCCCTTTATATAATAAATGGAGACTGTAAAGACTATCCTGACCCAGAGTTTCTTCATGTTTCTAAATTTCTGCCCCACCTCACTACCAGTAGGATGTAAGCTCCTTGGGTCAGGGGCTGTTTTGCTTTTGTACCTATGTCCTCAGTGCCTAATGCAATGCTGGGAACAGAGTATGTACTTAACAAATTATTTATTAAGCTGAATTTAATTAGGGTAGCATGGCATAATGAAAAGAATATTGGCTTAGGATTCAGAAGACCCCTACTTAGGTTCAAATCCTACTTCTGACGTTTAAGACCTTGGTTAAGTCACTTACTGGTCTTTAGTATTCTAATTTTTAAATGAGAGACTTGGGCTAGTCAATAAATATTTATTAAGCACATATGTGCTTATAATAAATTATGTACCAGGCATGGAGAGGTAGGGAGAAGGGAGGAGAAATACAAAGAAAGGTAAAAGACAGTCTCTATTCATGTGGAGTTCACAGTTTGTGGGAGAGATAACACACAAACAACTACATGCAAACAAGCTACGTACAGGATAAATAGGAAATAACCAATAGAAAGAAGGTACCAGAATCAAGAGGGATTGGGAAAGGTTTCCTATAGAAATTGAGATTTTAAGCTGGGATTTTAAAAAAAGCTGGGGAAGCCAGAAAGTAGAGATAAGGGTGATTAGGTGACCTGTTAAGGTCCATTCTGAAACTTGATATTCAGGATTCAGGGGTGAAGATGCTATAGGCATTTTTAAAGCTATGTTTGATGCCAGAAAAAGAGGTTCTTAACCTGGAGCCCTGGAGCTTTGAAAACTTGGGCAGGAAAAAAATCCTACTTATTTTTACTAACTTCTTATTTAAAATAGGCATTTCCTTCAATTATTAATAAGCATCATTGCAGGGAGTCCACGGGCTTTACCAGACAGCCAGAGGAGTCCATGCTACAAAAAAAGTTAAGAACACCTGCACTGGGATGACTTTAAGGGGTAGAGAATGCAATGTTAGCAGTTAACAGAGACAGGAACTCCTGAGTTCAAATCCAGCCTCCTATACTTACTAGCTGTGTGATTCTGGGCAAGTTACTTAACTTCAGCCTGCCTCAGTTTCCTTATCTAAAACTTGGTTAATAATGTATCTACTTCCCAGGGTTGTAGTGAGGACAAAATGAGATAACATTTGTCAAGCACTTTGCAAACCTTAAGTCACTCTATAATTGCTAAGCATCTAATTTCTTTAAGTGAATTATCTCCTAGCCTAGACCAATTACATCTCTGAAAAACCTTGAAGTTGTGATCCCAACATCATTGTTGGTAATTATTAAGCAGTGATGGAGAATAAAAGAAGTGATAGAAGATTAAATAAATCAACAAGTATTTATTAAGTTTCCATTTTGTGCCAGTTATCATGCCAGGCATTACAGCTATAAGTACCAAGAATGAAAGGACCCCCTTCTCTCAGTGAGTTTATATTCTAGCTGGAAAGACAACATATAAGTTTTCCCATTCTAGTAAGGAAAGACAACAAAGTACAAATAAAAATATATACCGAATAAAGATAAGGTTAATGCATATGTGTATACATATGTATATATACACATAAATATGTGAGTATATGTATATATACATGTGTGCATATATGTATGTGTATATTTATACATATATGCATATTGTGTACATATATACATAATGAAAGTTGTTAAATACAAGGGTGGTTACTAGCATTGGGAGAATCTGGAAAAGCTTCATGCAGAAGATGGTGTCTAAACTGTATCTTTGAAAGAAGAGAAGGACTCTGTGAGACAATTTTAAGGAGGGAGTATATTTCAGGCATGTGGGACAACCAGTGCAAAGGCAAGAATATAGGAGACAAAGTGTTAAGAGTAAAGAAAAGAAAGGACAACTTGGTTGTATCACAAGGTGTGAAAGGGGGATTAAGTGCCTACTCTGTGCCAGGCACTGTAAAGTGCTTTATCAGTGTTTGGGAGGGACACTTCTGGACAAGGAAGATGAAAAGGTAGATTAGTGTCAGGTTGTATAGAGCTTTAAAAGCTAAACAAAAGAGTTTCTATCTTGTTCTAAAGGTGATAGGAAACCATTGGGGTTGGTTAAGTAGGACTACCATTCGATTTGAGCTCAAGGCAGTAGTGGCCAAAATGCGCTGGAGTAGTGAGAGACCGGAGTCATGGAGAGCAGATAAGATGTTGTAATAAGCTAGGAGAGAGATGATAAGGCCTGAACTGGACTAGAATCTCAGTGAGTGCACTCAGGTGTGATGTTGTGAAGATAGAAACACTAAGATTTGGCAACTAATTAGCTATTGGGTAAGGGAGAAAGAGGACTCAAGAAGAATGCCGAGGTTATAAATCTGCGACAATGGTGGCTTCAACAGAAACAGGGAATGTAGGGAAGAGAGGATTTGGGGAAAAGGTAATAAGTTCAGTTTTCAACATGTTAAGTTTAAGATATCTCACAGACATCCAGTTTGGAATATCTAATAGGCAATTAGAGATACAAAAAGACTGAAGCTCAGGGTAGACAAGTTGGATTGGATATTGAAATATCATCTGCATCGAGATGATGGTTAAACTTGTGGAAGTTGATGAGGTTACTGAGACACAGCATAGAGAAAGAAGAAAAGAGGGCCCAGGGAATACCCATAGACAGGGACATGATATGGACGATGAGTCAGGAACAAAGACTGAGGAGGAGGGATCAAGCAGGTTAGAGGTGAACCAGGAGAGAAGAATGAAATGAAAACCCAGAGAAGAGACAGTAAGTATCCAAGGACAGAATTAGTCAACAGGGTCAAATGCAGCACACAGATTGAAAAGAATTACAACCAAGGGAAAAAACCATCAGATTTGATATACGCTCTTTTAATCCTCTTTCTTATACTGAATGGTGAACCTAAATCTCTTACCACAAACATGCACAAAAGCAAAAATCCAGTATGGTGCATTATGTTTTTCTTTGTGTATATTTTCCTTTTCCAGTTACAGGGAGATAAAAGGGACAGAGATGGGGGAGGGTCTCTCCTAATTAAGTTCATAGCCTCTTCTAAGGATGAAATGCTTAATGCCCAAAAGCTTACCTACATTTAAATTAGGTTAGGAATCTATTTAATTAAAGAACTACCAAGTCTGTGTGGGTCAATGAACTTTGTATAACATAATTACAGTGACTTTCTAGGGGGTGACCAAGATAATTTTTTTCATTAGAATTTTATCCTAAAAGACGTTGCTCTGTTTTTAAACTACTCCTAAACAATACCATCAACACTTAAAGTTACAAGGCTGTTAATTATTTTTAATATAGTGGTAGTAGTGGAGGTGGGGGATCTCTAGGAAAATAATGGTGTAATTGATATTAAAGGGGTGGATTTTTGTGACAGTGAATAGTATGCAGTGACTGAAAGCATACACAGTTTCCAAAATGTTTTCTACCCAATATTTAATAGTTGTGTGACCCAGGAAAAGTCATTCAACCTCAGTTTTCATATTTCTAAAATAAAAGAGTGGGATTCAGTGACTTCTAACGCCCTTTCTAGCTCTAAACCTATGATCCTGTAATCTTATAAAAAATGTTGGCTTGAGACCTTAGCTGTGCCAGGTAAGAAGATATCCAGCTGTAATCCATTTAATGAAATGTAAATGTATGTTCTCAAAATCAGAGCCTTAAGCAATAATCCCAGAACTAGGGTCAAATTCACTTGGGAAGGGCAAACCCTCAGTAGCAACAGAGGATGTTACAACAATGGGAATAGTCTCACCAGCAGAGGGAGCAGCCTATTCCTAAAAGGGTCTAACCTTCACTTTACAAGGTATGGGGATGAAATCAGCCAGAAGGACAGCAGAGCCAGGGTAAACGATTATAAAGGTGATGGCCAAGGGGCCACTGCATCATATGTAGGCATGAGCCATGGAAAACAGCAAGATAAAGGGCAAGGTTATAGATGCTGAGAGAAAAAGTAAATCACATGCTTATGTCATCATCTGGGGGGAAATCCCAATCACCATATGCTAATTATAGTTCTAATTAACATTGATAGCACCGGAGGACAGTTGATAAGTTGTTTTTCCACTATCTATCTATCTATCTATCTATCTATCTATCTATCTATCTATCTATATATATATACATATATATATATACACACACACACACACACATGCATACATTCATACATACATACATATTTTGCTAGAATCTCATTATAAAGCAGAATTGATGAGGTATGGTCATGGTGAAAAAGGTCCTTCTTGTATCTAGGGATTTGTTAAATGAAATTTTGGTCTTTTTAAGTAATGGAAATCTATTTTGTTTCCTCACCCCACCCCTAAAAAATAGAAAAAAGAAAATCCTTATAACAAATATGCATATTAAGTAAAATATATTCCCGCACTGGCTGTGTCCAAGAGATACATCTTTCTTCATACTGAGTCCATCACCTCACAGTTAGGAAATGTGTAGCATTCTTCATCAGTGTTCCACTGGAACCATGGCTGGTCATTAAATTGATCAGAGTTCTTATGGATTTCAAATTGGTTTGTTTTTGCAGTGTAGTTATTATATAAATTATTCTCCTGGTTCTGCTCTCTTTGTTCTGCATCAGTTTATGTAAGTCTTCCACTATTTCAGATAGCCCAATAGTATTCCTATTCATTTATATACTATAATGTATTCAGCCATTCCCCAATTAATGGGCATCCTCTTAGCTTCCATTTCTTTGCTACTACAAAAAGAGCTGCTATAAGTATTTTTTTAATGAAAGAGTCCTTTTCCTCTTTCTTTGATCTCTTTGAAGTGTAGGCCTATCAAAGGGATCAAAGGGAATGAACAATTTATTAACTTTTTGCTCATAGTTCCAAAATGCTTTCTAAAATGGCTGTACCAATTCACAGCTCCACCAACAGTGAATAAAAGTGCCTCTTTTCTGGCAATTTCTAAAAGATTTGTCATTTTCCTTTATTTCCTTCTAGTGTTTGTAGCAATCAATTCCCTTTAACAGGATCCCTAATAAATCTTTTTCTACTAGATTCATGGAATCATTACTTATTCTACCTCTAAGTAATTAAAATCATTTGTATTTATATATCACTTTAAAGTATACAGAATGTTTTCCTCACAACCTTGTGGGTTAAGTTAATGGGTTAATAAATATCTTTGTTCACATTTTAAAGATAAGGAAACTGAGGGACAGAGAGTAAAAATTGCATCATAGAATATTGTACTTGGAAGGGACCTCAGAGCCTATTTACCCTATCTCATATCTCGAACATCCCTGTCAAATACTCATCCTGACGCCATTTTAGGACCGGAAGTGATAAAGAACTTACTACCTCCAAACAACCCATTCATTCCACTTTGGAGCAACTGTATTTCATTAAGAGTTTATTCCTTGATTAAGGCAAAAATCTGCCCCTCTGTAACTTGCTCCCCATTGTTCGTTGTTCTGCCCTTTGGGCCCATGAAGAATAAATCTAGTTCCTTTTCTACACGACAGGCCTTCAAAGACTTGAAGACTGATAGACCTTTCCACCTCAGCTCCATCATCACTACCACCACCACTAATAATCTTTTCTTTTCTAGGCTAAACAGCATCAAATAATCATATGGCATGAATCCGAGGTCCTTCACCATCCTGAGTCTTGATTCATGGGACTTTGATTCAGTAATTCTGATTGTCTTCCTCTGGACTTTCTCCAATTTATCAATGTCCTTCCTGAAATATGACACCCAGAAATGAATATAGTAATCTAGCTTCAATCCTAACAAAGCAGAAACCAGTAAAACTATCATCTCCATCATTCAGGATACTTAACTGCCTGGGATGTAGCACCATTTGCTCACATTGAGCTTCTTCTTCTTCTTGATGAGTCATTCCAGTCATATCTAATTCTTCATGACCCCATTTGGGGTTTACTTGGCAAAGATGCCAGAGTCATTTGCCATTCCCTTCTCCAGATCATTTGACAGATGAGGAAACTAAGGCAAACAGGGTTAAGTGACTTGCCCAGACAAATCTGAGGCCACATTTGAAATCAGGAAGATGAGTCTTCTTGATTTTAAGGCCAGTGCTCTATCCACTGCACCACCTAGCTGCCCTCATATTGAGCTTGCTCTTCAATAAAACACACAAAATTTGTTCACTGAAGCTATTGTCTGGCTAAATTTCTCCAATCCTGTATTTGTGCCATTGGTATGTATTTAACCCAGGTGCAGGTAGGAGTTTACATTTATTTCTACCCAACTGAATCTGCTTCTTCTAAGGTCCTACTCCAATAACTTGTCCTGGCATGGCCTACGTTCTAAACAGCAGTAGCTATTTAGTCCTACCAAGTTGGAATGGCTTAAGGATAAACTTGACAATAGACTGAATTTTCAGACTTTTATAAGAAGCAGGTTAAGCTCAGAGAGAGTAGTTGCCAGATTGACCACAGGATGCTTAATTTTTAGGTCACAGCAATTCTTAAAGACAATCTACCAAGTCACAGAAGGGTTGTGTCTGCCTCAGTAGAGGGATCACACACACATTTAAGCATTGAGTTAATTCAGTTTTCTCTTTTTGGATTCAGTCAATGATTCTACCCTAGTCAGATCATTTTGGATACTTGCTCCAGTAAGCAGGTTACGCTTCTCAGTTTTGTGTCAGCTTCAAATTTGCTAAGTATGTCATTCATGGTTTCATCCAAGTCATGGATAAAATGGTTGAAAAACACAGAAACAAAACCAGAGACCCTTGGGAGTGCTTCTTTAGAGCTCTCCTTCCAAACTGACATTAGCCTATCATAGCTGAGTCTTTGAAATCAGTCATTCAACCAGTTTTGAATCAACTTAATTATCTTTCCATTTTATCCACAAAAGTTACTTAAGAAATTTTGTCAGATACTTCACTGAAATTCAAGTCATTATGTGTATATGTGTGTATGCTGAAATTCAAGTCATTACATATGCACATGCACATGAGGGAGTGGGGTGTGTGTGTGTGTGTGTGTGTGTGTGTGTGTGCGCATGCACGTGTGTGTGATTGTTCCAGTCTATCCATTAGAGTAATTTTGTTTAAAAATAAATAAATAAAGGCAGTCTGACAAGACTTGCTTTTGACAAAGCCATAATAGCTCCTAGTAATCACTGTCCCCTACCCCATCACACCCTAAATGCTCATACATCATGAGTTCAATAATGCTTTATATAATTTGATTGATGACTCTAGAAGAGAAAGCGAAGCCGATGCCTTTGCACAATTCTAACTTAAATCCAATTCATGAGCAAGTCAAGACATCACTTGTGATGCCATTGCTCCTCTTCAAAAATGAAGGACAAACAACAATATAATTTGACCAGGAATCAAAGTCAAGTTCATAAACCTACAGTTTCACAACTTTATCCTCTCTCCATTTTTGGAAATCAGAACATTTAACACTTCAAATCCTACAGCAGCTCTCTCATTATCCACAATTTTTCTAACATAGATCATGGTGATTCATTAATAACATCTGCCAGTAGTAGTAGTTACAGTCATAATGGTAATTGTCATTGCCATCATCGTTGTCACTGTCATCATTGTCCTCACTGCATTCAGTACCATCATAGGCATCTTTGTACGCAGTAATAATAGTAACTGTTCATGTTTATACAGTATTGTTTTGGTTTATAAAGTGCTTTCCTCAAAGGAACCTGTGAGGTAAGCAGTTCAAGGAGCCTTAGCCCTATTTTATAAATAAGGAAGTTAAGTGGCTTATCTATTGTCAAACTGCTAATAACTATCACAGCTACAATTCACACTAATTCTCTCCAGATCCCAGAGATTTAATTCATTTGGGGAGAGAGCCTTGATCAAGATCATTAGGTGTTCTGTTATGATCTCAAATTTGAGCACAGGGTATAGTGGGGAAAACACTGATTCCAAAGTCAAAAGACCCTGTTTCAAATCCCAGCTCTGGAATTTACTACCTGTGTGACCTTGGGCAAATCATTTAATCTTGGTGGACCTCAGTTTCCTTATCTATAAAATGAGAGGACTAAACTAGATGCATTCTGAGGTCTCTTCTAGATCTAAATCTATAAACCTCTGATTCTATGAAATAAGAATGAAACAAAAAGCTTCTGTATGAAACCAGAAATATAACAATAATAGCCAGAATTTCTATAGTGTTTTAAGGTTTGCAATATGTTTTGCAAATATCTCATTTTATTCTCACAATAATCCTGAGATGTAGATGCTATCGTTATTCTCATTTTAAGGATGATGGAAAGGGGCAGGGAGTGAGGGGAGTATAGGGGGAAACAAGCATTTATTAAGCACCTACTGTGTACCAGGCACTGTGCCAAGTGCTTTACAAATATTGTCTCATTTGATCTTCACAACCCTGGGAGGTAGGTGCTATTTTACAGCTATGGCCACAGAAAGCAGCCAGTCACTTACCCAAGGTTGCACAGGTATTAAGTGTCTGAGGCTGGGTTTGAACTCAAGTCTTCCTGACTCCAAAGGCCCCAGGCTCTATCCATGATACCACCTAGCTACCTCTAAATATCAATTGGTAATAATTGTTTGGCATCTAGGTGGATAGGGCTGGACCTAGAGTTAGGAAGAACTGGGTTCACATCCTGTCTCAGACACTAGCTGTGTGACCCTGGACAAGTCATTTAAAGTCTCTATGCCTCAGTTTCTTCATCCATAAAGTAGGGACTTAGACTAGATGGCTTTTAACATCCCTTCTACCTCTAAATCAATGACCACATTATCTATGATCTTTATTTATCTTGGATTAATGACTAATTTCTTATTAGCCATTTTTATGTTCTTTTTCCCGGGATAAAGATCATGCTCCTTAATACAGAAAAGAGAAAATAAGCTGAGTTGCTCTGTCTTCTCTCCTTCATCAACTCTCATTGTCTCATCTACTCTGAAAAGCAGTTCTACCCATCCTTTGATCTTTCTTTTGACTCCAACATAGCCCAGAAATGCCCCACCTTTTTCTTTTCCTTAATATTTCTTATGAGCATAAACACACTCTGAATTTTAGCATCCAACAGAATTCTTTTTTAAGTCACACAAGTAGAACATAAGACAGGTAGGACTTGAACCCAGGTTTTTTGAATCTGAGTCCAGTGACCTTTCCACTACCCCATAAGATTCCAACATAGTGAATTTTTAGCCCTAACAATATTCATCATAATGGAATTCTTCCAACAGTCAAAAAAGGTAACAAAAAGAATAACATTTTTGCAAAATTAAAATAAGATAGATTACTTGGCTGCAGTTCCCAGTCCTATTATAAGGAGGATGGGGAATAAAAATGCCAGTAATGCAGCGTTTAGACTCTAACTTGCAAGCATTCTTTTTTTTTTCCAGCATTCTGAGTACATGATCTAGTGAATTGTAAAGTCCCTTCCGAAAAGTGTAATTATGTGAATGGAAAGGAGTGCTGCTTTTATGATGCCCAATGATGGAAAAACATGGTATTCCTCTTCACCTCAAGGAGTCATTAATTGCAATTCTGTTCAATTTTTTGGACCACAGTTTCTGGGCCTCTCATCCTCAAAGGTTTCATAGTCTCTTATCCTCATAGATTTCACCATCATCATTAATGATCTTTCAGCTTTGAAAATAATCGTCCTTTTAGAAAAAATGCTTCTCTTAGTATAGTTTTGTTGGCGTATTTATGCATTCATGGAAGTCAGAATAGAATCTCTGTCTCTCTCTGTGTCTCTCTCTGTCTCTGTCTCTGTCCCTCTCTCTGTCTGTGTCTCTCTGTCTCTGTCTGTGTCTCTCTGTCTCTCTCTTTCTTTCTCTCTCTCTCTTTCTGTTTCAAATACTAAGGACATAGAGATTTGATCAGGGTTATCTGAGAGGTTGGGGTGAAAAGGGCCCCGAGCCTACAGGCAAAAAGACTGTCATGGCTCTGCCACTTTTCGGCTGGATGACTGTCAGGCAAGTCATTTTACCTCTCTCATTTAACCTCTTAGTAACTTTAGCTAGAACACGGGATTGTTTTGTGGAGTAACTGAGAGCATGCAAGCAAAAGCATCTTATAAAGTGATAACTGTAATGTATTTCTATTGGAAAGTGATAAACTGTAACATACTTCTATTATAGCATTAGATTTCAACCAATGTCTTAATCTCACTCTGCATAATAGCAGGAGAGATAGGCATCATGGGTAATTGTTTAAATTAGAGTGAATTCTGAAAGGAGAGTGACGCTAATAGAAATGTGACAGCCAGTAATGAGGCAAGGAATGGATAGTGACAGAATGCCTGAAAGAGAAGAGGAAAAAGAGAGAACTGCTATTTCCTTATTAAAATAAGTCAGTATTTGTTGGAGGATGGGGGTTAACTTTGAATGGAGAGGCCAACTCAGCAACTGCAATCCAAACCCAAGTCTAAACCCAAACTCCTGACCCTTAGCCCAGCAATGTTCCTTTCAAAGAAGATGGGAAGTAATGTAAATGTAAACTTACCTGTGACCAGTGGACAATAAGCTCTACTTATGAGGGCTGGGATCCTGTCTTACTGAGACTTTGTATCTCTACCAGCTCTAGGCACAGAGTTCTTCACGCAGTAGGCACTTAGTAAATTTTTGTTAATGTTGACTTCAGCAGAACATTTTTTAATGCCCTATCCAACTAGCTCAGAACTTTGAGTTCAGCCTTCCAAAGTCATCAAAGCTAAATTCTTAAAACATATGTGTGTATGTGGATGGATGGATGGATATATGTATGTGTATGTACATGTATGTGTGTACATGTATGTATGTGCATGTGTACACACACATATGTCATTAAAGGATTCTAATAAGGTTTTGTTGTTATTATTGTTGTCCTAACACTACTCATTGTTGTTGAAAAGTAATTTTCCCAGAATCAAGGTGTTCTCTTCAATGGGTAGGACCCACCCGGCTATTTCATAGAATTCTAGAGCTAGAAGGTACCTTAGAAATCATCTATTCTAAGCCTCTCATTTTATAGAAAAGGAAGCTCTGGTCAAGAGCTACGAGAAATATAATGTGGCTTCCCCAAAAGTAGCAGAGCCAGACTTGACCCTAGGTTTTCTGACTCTAAATCCAGTGGCTAAAAATACCATTGGTCGGGTTTCCATATGTGGCCTGTAATGTGTTGAGTGAGAAGCCCTTAGGTTAATTTAGGAATGAATGTGGCATCAGAACTGGTTTCAAAGTCTAGCAGGTTTTTATGGCAGGGACAGAGTCCCTCTTCCAAATCTCCACAAATGGAACTGAACACAGGGCTTGCCTCAGGTGTAAGTGAGGTGCGGCATCTAATGAGAATGTTCTTTTGGCTACTACCATAGCTGCTGTTTTCCACATACGGACACCACTTACTACAAGCCGGCTGTGCAGCAACCCATTTAGCTGTATAGAAGTGGGTCACAGGGTGAAAAATGATTGGGAAGTCCTGGCATCAGGCACTACATAAAAAATTGAGAAGTGGACAATCCACTGGCTTTTCTTTTAAAGTATTGATAAAGAGTCTTCCCTTAACAAGCCAGAGCTCCATTCAATATTGGACAGAAACACATGGATGGTTCATCCCAGACCCTAGGGAATGTCAGAAGGTTCTTATTAAAATGAACACTGAGTAATAAACTTTAATAGTCTCCAGAGGTACGTAATGCCAAAGAATAATACATAAAAAAATGCTGATTTAATAAGAATACTTATAAACTCCTCATAAATCATTTATTGCAAACCATAATTTTGAATTACTCAAAAGATTTTTAAATTGCGATAAATTATAATTCACACTGAACTGAGCCTCACATCTCCAATATCAAATAAATAAGTAGATAAATAAATAAATACGCTTAATTAGCAGCTGATGAAGAGAAATCATGCGTAGCACTAAAAGAATCCTATAACGTCTGTGAAATTTCCAAGCCTGTTGGCTAAAATAAGCTTTTCCCCTCTCACAGCTTTTTTTCCTGGACCTTCCTGCAAGCTGTCAACCCAGTATATCATTCAGCATCACATGGCTACCCATCACAGGAAATTGCTGTCTGCCAAAGGTATTTCCAATCTGTAATGATTACTATATCTGTCAAGCAGATAGTTAAAGCAATGCCATAAAGTTAAAAGTCTGCTGCTTACCCATATGCTTAGTTGACTGGGATTTTTTTTTCCTTCCTCACATGCACTTAACAGATGTACTGTATTTGCTAGAATTCCAAATCAGACCAAATGAGGCTTATTCTCTCCCGTTTGCATGAGCACTACCAAGTATGGGAAAGTGGGAGAAGAAAAAGAAGAGGTTGGTTTGTCAGGTTTTTTTGTTTGCTTTTGCAGCTTTCAGCTGTAAAAGTCTAAACAGGTATAGCATCTTGGCAAGACAGGATGTTACTAGTTTCTGTAGCAAAGTTAGTTGAACTGAGAATGCCAAGGAAAGATCTGGAGGAGGAACAGAGGTCAAGGTTGCAGCTATATTTTTCTTTCTCTCAGAACTGATTCTAATTTTGGCAATTCCCCTGACAAGAGAAATTCAGTGACTCTGAATGCTGCAGCACGGGAGCTGTCAAAACTCTAGATTCTGGTAGTGAACACCTAAGAGGTGAGGGAAGATAGGGGGAGGGGGAGATTATGACAATGGACTCAAACCACTCT
Source organism: Phascolarctos cinereus (assembly GCF_003287225.1). Lineage (NCBI taxonomy): Eukaryota > Metazoa > Chordata > Mammalia > Diprotodontia > Phascolarctidae > Phascolarctos > Phascolarctos cinereus. The sequence continues at coordinate 365,772,825 of NW_027555958.1, forward strand.
GGAAAATCCTAGACTCAAAAATTTTTCTAAATTGGAAAGGCCCTTGGAAGCCATCTAGTTCAGCCCTTCCTAAACAGGAATTCCTTCTATAACATCCCAACAATCAAAACTGGTAGTGACTCTCCATGGTCTTCACTGATATCATCATCATAAGGTAAATCTAATTACTGAAAATAAGACACCCAGGATTTTATAGTCCAAAGATCACTGAATTGGGCCTGACTTCAAATCCTGGCTCTTCTGTTTAACTATCTTTGTGACCTTTTGCCTCAGAGACCTCTCTGAGCCTTAGTTTTCTTGTCCATAAAATAAAGAGGTTGGACTTAATTATGTATCATCCCTTCCTGCTCTTAAATCCTACGAACTGAGTTCAAGGATTATAGGATTCTGGATTTAGAGTTAGAAGGGGCATTAGAGGTAATAAAATCCACCCCCCTCATTTTACAAATGAGAAAATTGTGATTCAAAAGGTTATGTGAAAAAAAAATTGTTATGTAACTTGCCCAAAGACCCACTGGTAACCATAAATTGGGGAGCTGAGATTTGAATTCAGACCCTGTGACTGACTAGGTTCATCATTCTTTCCCTTGAGCCATGATGAATGGGAAGCATCCCTAATTGTTACTAAATACCTTGAGTTTTTGCCATTACAGACTATGATTTGTTGCAATCTGCCAAGAGCCTTAATATTTTTAGATTAGTTAAAAGACAGTACAATGCAGTGAACAGAGAAAGATGGACTTAGAGTCACATATTGGCTATGTGACTAGGCAACTCACCTCTCAGGCAACTAAGACCATAAGTTGCCCAGCAGTTGAAACCTGTGTTGGTAGCGGTAGTTCCCCTTCCTGGGAATTCTCTATTTCAGTGATTTTTAAACTCAAGTAGAAATGAGATAATCCTTGCAGGCCACATATTAACTTAGAAAACCACATGTTAACATTATTTATGTTCTATTTTATTTATTTTGTTGAATATTTCACAATTCCACTTTCATCTGGTTCAGGCCCCACTTCAAGTTAATGGGCCAAGTGTTTGACACCTCTGCTCTATATAAATGAAATCAAAAGTTCAGTTCGCTTGTTTGAGATTTCGTTTGTTTTTGTAAAAGTATTTAGTAATTTGAGGCTTTGGTGAGTTGTAGATTCTGCAGATTGGAGGAAGATATGAAAGCCTGGCTTAATAATAAATGGCAGATATATAGAGTTCTAAAGTTTATAAAACACCTCACATATAAAACCTAACTTGATCTTCACATTAACCATATGAGGTTAAGTGCTACATTCATTACCTCCATTTTACAGAGGAGGGAACTGACTTGTTAGCTATATTATCAAGGGATTTCTTCTTCTCAACTTGTGTTGAAAAAGACTGGATGGCGAATGAGGTTAGACAAGCCATAGTGTGTCCAAGGAAGTCAGTCTCCGTCCTTGCATTGCAGACTTTTACAACAAAAGTTAACTACCCCTTAATCATCGCCAGCAACTTTTTGGAATGAAGATGGAATGGTTGGAAAAGAGTAACTGACATTTATCACTCATGTTTTCTTTCTATTTCTCATCCTCACCTGATGGAACTTAGAACCTTTGGACATAGGTCAAGTCACAGTTTAACAAATACCTTTAGTTCTATTTTACAGCATTGTTTTCTTAAGGCAATGGGAAACAGTGGGGAAAGCACTAAAAATGGAGTCTTCAGTCCTAACCTCTAATCCTGACTCTGCTACTGAGCAAGTCATTATCTTGTCTAGGCACTCATTTTCTCTGTAAAATGAAGGGGTTGGACCCAATGGTCTCTGACGGTCCTTCCAGCTTAAATTTATGATCATATGGCTGTCTCAAATTTGAGTCTTCTTCCACCTCTAGATTCATGATTCTATGTACCAGAAGCATTGCACTTTCTTTCGGTCATACACTGTACCAAAAAGAAATTCAGCATTCTACTTTCCTCTTCCTTCATACCTCTTGCATGTTGTCTCCCCCCATTAGATTATGAGCTTCTCAAGGGTAGGGAATGTCTTTTTCTTCTCTTTATATCCCCAGCACTTAGCACAGTGCCTTGCATTTGGCAGGTGCTTCATAAATGTTGATTGTTAGACTAACTGACCCTCATTAAACATCAAATTAATATTTAAAAAAAAACAAATAGGGATAGGGACTAGACCTATAATCTCATTGGTATGAGGAACTCTCAGAGGAGGAAGCTCCCTCTTCCACTGCAGGTCAGCACCTTCTCTGCAATTTATGACCTCAAGAGAGTGACTTACTCAGGGTCACACAACCAACATGTATCAGAGGTGGGATTAGAACCCAGAATTTCCTGGTTCTTGGTTCAACTCTCTATCCACTACATCATGCTGCCTCTACTTTAAGAAGCACATCCAATTATAATTATATGATCTTATATTTCACTGTGATGGAATTCGGGGTGGGGGGAGCATAACTATCCCAAACACTCCCATTTTGGGAATTTGAAAAGCATTCCTTATCACTCAGGGAAAACCTTCTTCCCCTATTTGTTACTGCATGTAAATGCAACCCGAGCCATATACTCTATGCAGACAATTTTTTTTTTATGACTAGTATTGTATATACCCTCTGGACCCAATACCTGCAGGTTTCCCTTTTAACTAAACTTGAAAAACAATGCAGTAATGATGATGTCCCTTTAAAATGTAATAGTAGCTCATCACAATGTGTATGTTTTATTTGAAGTTCCACTAAGGTGATAAAAGTAACCATACCCCTCTTTCTTACTAGATCGTATGTATAAACTCTTTCACCACATGAGGACAAAAAAAGACTATTCAGCCTGATTTGCACTTGGGACATTATTCTCCGAATGTTAAACTAAACTTAATCAGGCTTCTAGGTGAAAGGGGAGATGAAGAGCAAAGGGGAGAAATTATTTGAGAATTTTCTCTCTGAGATGAGGCTTTCTTAGTACGTCCCCAGGAATTTTGTTAGAAGTAATTGCAGACAGAGGAAGAGTCTGTAGACTTCTCTATCTGGGAATCTAAGCAGATTGCAGTTTTATTGAGTTCAAATGCTGCTGCTGTTCATCCTTTGTAAAATTTCAGCTGTCTTATGTTGTTTCTAAGCCTTAATTAATTCTTTAAAATGCCTTTTATTTCTATTAAGAAAACATCTAAGCATTTCTATTCTGTTTTAATATAAAATCCTGTTCCTACTATGCCTCTAGATAGAAAGGAATGTCTATAAATAAGTAAATTTAAAAATAGACAAATAGTTGGATAGATGGATGATAGATGACAGATGATTGATAGATAAAATAGATTATAGATGAATAGAAGTAGATACATGATAGATGACAGATGATAGATAGACAGGTAGATAATAGATAATAGATGATATAGATAGATAGATGACAGATTTTATATATATACATATATATATGTGTATATATAAATGTATATAAATAAAAATCCACAATAGATGATAGACACAGAGAGATAGATAGAAATAGATAGATGATAAATGACTGATGGTAGAAACAGACAGGCAGAAAGATGACAGATGATAAATAGAAATAGATACACGATATATAAACAGAAATATACAATAGATGACAAAAGATAGACAGATTGAAATAGATGATAAACATCAGATGATTGATGATAAACAAAAATAGATACATGATAGATGAGATATAGAAAGGTGACAGAGGACAGGTAATAGATGATAAATACAAATATATACATGATGATAGATATAGACAGATTGATTGATAGATAAAATAATTATAGACAGGTGATAGATAAAAAGAAATATATAATAGAGATAGATGGATAGATGGATAGATGGATAGATAGATAGATAGATAGATAGATAGATAGATATAGATAGATAGATAGATAGATAGATAGATAGATAGATAGATATAGATAGATAGATAGATAGATAGATAGATAGATAGATAGATAGATAGATAGATAGATAGATAGACAGATGGAACATTCCTGGAAATGAATCTTTCCTTCTTACAATTTACTATCATGTTTGAGAGTGATTTGGTGAATTAACATTTACATATCTAAAAGAAATGGTTCTTTTTCTTATGTCATTGACAATTCTGGCCTTCTTCAAGAGCTTTTAATCATAGACATCTAAGTTCAAATTGTCAGGCCTTCAATGTCTCTTCCAAGCAAATAGTTTCTTTTAAGTGATGCAAAAGAAACAAATTAGATAGAGAAAGCGGCAGAGGGGTAGCAATATACATTAAGATGACCTGCTTCCCTAAGCAGGTCATAAACTTTGGAAAGGGGAAAGCATTAAAGAGCATTTTGTTGAAGACTAGTGGAGGAAGAAATTTGTGATGGGAGCATAAAAACCGACCTGCCAGAAGGAGAAAATGGATAATGAATCCTAGAAACATATCACAAACCTAGCATGGTAGGGTAGTAATAGGTGGTTCCATTTTTCCAGATAGATACCTACTGAGGATCTCCCTATGCTTTAAAAAATAAAGACCCATGACAAATTCTTTCTGCCACTTAGTTTCTCCTGAGGTTCTGTAGACGAAGCTAGTTTGTCTATAAAAGGCAAGAAAGATATCCTCAAGATTTGATTGGTCCAGTAGGGTAAGGCTCAAGCCACTGACATGACTTCCTGGTTGCCTGGGGCATTAAAAGGACAGCCCACCAGGAGTCAGTGCCCCTCAGACTTAGCTGATACCCCACCACCATGTGAGTCATCATACCCATTAGACCCAACACACTCTCCTGACCAGCTGCATTTCTATATAGAGAAGAAGCAGTCACACCATCCTGATCCATTGCTATTTCCCTGTTGAGTATCCATACTATGGCTAGGTAAACTTTCTTTTAACTGTTAGATGTTCTACAAGTGTGTCATTTCATTCCTGTCCTGAATTTGAATTAGCAGACTGGTCTGAGTTACACCAGGCACATAACTTGCCTTGATGTTAATTTCATTCTTCAAAAAGCAATAGGAAGAATTACCATTCTGGATCAGACTCTGATGAAAGAAGAGAAACTATTTGCCAAATCAATCATTCAATCAACACCCATTTAACTGCCAACTATGTGGCAGGCTGATGTGCACCCTGGATTTTTGAAAAGTGTACTTTCAAAGAGTTCAGAGAAAGGATAAACAGGATCCCATGGTATAAAGTTCCATAGAAGTCAACTCAAGTAAAACTGGATGATTATAAAAAATGAAATCTTATAATGCAAATAAAAAATTATTACAAGAAGGAAAAAATAGGTTGGGGGAAACTATCAAAAGAAAGCTTCACAAAAATCAGCTATGCATTAGGGCATAAAAATCTCACGACAAAATGCAGAAAAGCAGACGTATTAAGTGCACCCTTTTCAGGCTACAATGCAATAAAAATTACATTCAATAAAGGACTATGGAAGCACACATTAAAAATTATTTGGAAACTAAGAAATGAATGGATCAAAGAACAAATCAGAAATAATAATTTCCTTAGAGAGAATGACAATGAGACAATATACCAAAGTCTATGTAACACAGCCAAAGCAGTACTTATGACAAAATTTAAATCTCTAAATGCATACATCATTAAAGGAGAGAAAGAGCAGATAAGTGAATTGGGCATGCAACTAAAAAAAAAAAACTAGAAAAAGAACAAATTTTAAATCCCCAATTAGATGTCAAAATAGAAATACTGAAAATCAAAGGAGAGATTAATAAACTTGAAAGTTAAAAAAACCATTGAACTAATAAAACTAGAAGCTGGTTTTATGAAAAAATTATAAAATAAGTAAACCATTAATTAATTTTATTTTTAGAAGAGAAAACCAAATTACCAGTACAAAAAAATTAAAAGAGTGAATGTACCACCAATGGAGATGAAATTAAAGTATTTTGAGGAGCTATTTTGTCCAATTATATCCCAGTAAAACTGACAATTTAAGTGAAATTGATGAATGTTTACAAAAAATAAAAACTTCCCAAATTAACACAGGAAATAGGATACTTAAATATTCCTCTCTTAGAAAAGGGGGGAAAAAACATCTCACATCATATACAAAGATAAAGTCAAAATAGATCAGTGAATTAGACATAAGGTTGATATCATAAGTAAATTAGAGGAGCATGGAAAAATGTATTTGCCAAACCTATGGATAAAGTAAGAGCTTATAACCAAAAAAGTGATAGAAAAGATCACAGGAAGTAAAATAGATAATTTTGATTACATGCAATCAAAAAGGGGTTGCACCAAACAAAACTAATGCAGCCAAAATTAGAATGAAAATGGGAAACTGGGGGGAAATTTTTTATAGAAGTTTCTCTGATAAAGGCCTCATTTCTCATATATATTGGGAACTGAACCAAATTTATAAAAACATGATCCATTGCCCGTTTGATAAATATTGAAAGGATATGAACAGGCAGTTTTTCAGAAAAAGAAATCAAAGTCACATGAAAATGGTCACATGAAAAAAGGCTCTGTACCACAATTGATTTAAAAAATGCAAATAAAACAACTCTGAGGTACCACCTCATATCTATCAGATTGGCTAATATGACAAAAAAAAAAGGAAATTACAAGTGCTGGAGGGGATATGGAAAAATTGGGAGACTAATGCACTGTTGGTAGAATTGTGAACTGATCCAACTATTCTGGAGAGCAATTTGGAACTATGCCCAAAGGGCAACCAAATTGTGCATACCCTTTGATCCAGCTATACCACTACTAGGTCTGTATCCCAAAGAAATAAAAGAAAAACAGGAAAAGTCTATTTATGCAAATATATTTATAGTAGCTTTTTTGTAGTGGCAAAGAATTGGAAACTGAAGGGATGCCTATCAATTGGGAAATGGCTGAACAAGTTGTGATATATGATTGCGATGGAATACTATTTTGCTATAAGAAATGACAACTAAGGTAGTTCCTAAAAGACCTAGGAAGACTTATATGAACTCAAGCAAAGTGAAATGAGCAGAACCAGGAGAACATTGTGCACAGTAAAAGCAATATTGTAAAGATGATCAACTGTGAAAAACTTAGCTATTCTGATCAAGACAATGATTCAAGAAAATTCCAAAGAAATGGATGAAAAATGCTACCCATTTCCAGAGAGAGAACTGATGAACTCTCAGTACCATTGAAGCATACTTTTTAACTTACTTTATTTTTCTTGCTTTTTCATGTGTGTTTCCTTTCACAACATGGCTAATATGGTTTGCATGATGTCATATGTATAATTAACACCATATTGCTTGCCTTCTCAAGGGATGGAGGAACAAGAGGGAAGGAGAGAATTTGGAACTCAATTTTTTTAAGTGAACATTAAGAAAATTTATATATAATTGGGGAATAGCTAACAAAAGAAATTAAAATGTAATTAAAGTTTTAAAAAAATAAAATGAAAAGTTCATCATAAACTACCAGTTACGTACAGAACAAGTTTTCTTTTATTTCTTTTTATAAGGGGGTTACTGAACATGTATACATCAAGTAAGTTACTCAACAAGCATTCATTAAACTCTTACTATGTACTGTGCTAAAAAGACTAAAACATAGCCTATGCCCGCAAGGAGCTTATATTCTAATGGAAGAGACGTGTAAATAACCAACTACATACAAGATTTATGCAGAGTAAATGTAAGGTAAATTCAGAGGAGAAGACAATAGCAGCTGATAGGGTCTAAGAAAGACTTCCTACAGAGGATGAAATTTGATCAAAGTTTTGAAGAAAGCCAGGGAAACTAAGGGGCAGAGGTGAGGGAGCAGACATTCTGGGTACAGAAGACAGCCATTGCAAAAGCACAGGAATAAGAGATAGAATATCATGTTTGAGAAACAATAAGCAAACCAGCGTAGCTTAATCATATAGCAGTGAAGGAGAGTAATGGGTAAGAAGACCAGAAAGATAGGAATGGGACAAGTGATAAAGAGCTTTAAGTGCCAAATCGAGGACTTCATACATGAAGATAACAGCAAGTCACTATAGTTTACTGAGTAGTGGGGTGATATGATCAAACTTACAGTGTAGAAATTGCCCTTTAGCATCTGAGGAAAGGATGAAACAAGGAGAGAGTAAGGATGGAGAGGCCCATTAAAATGCCTTAAAGGCTTTTATGTCACATGAACAAAAGGTGGAGAAATAGACACTTTTCCTGAACTCTCCAACCACTGAGAACTCTCCAAAACAAAAATTATGCACCAAAGATTAAGCAACTTCAGCTGTCTCCATGTTCTAGGTTGGACATTCAGAACCTCACAGTAGATTTTTAAAAAATGAATCGTTGCCTACTTTGTGCTCACTTAGCATTCCCTCCCCTGTTGCCCACCACACTACCAGCAACAATGCTTCACTAGACAAGCCAAGAACCTACCCCATGGGCTTACAACAAAACCCTATCTCACACCTTGGTTGCCCTATCATTTTTCCAGTGCTGTGGAGCACTCCAGGATGAGGAAGTTTGTTGGGGCCACTACAGAGAGCCAAAACCTCAACAACATTCTATGATGGGGAAAAAAAAAAAGAAACTTCTGCAGGAGAGCAAAGAAATAGAACAAGAGAAAGACAGAGGAAGGGAGCTGATTTACTCCACTCCACTAAGCCTGAAGGAAAAAGTCCAGTATTCATCAGGGGCCAGTTCTGTCCCTCCAAAAGTCACTTGGGGTAAAGACCTAGGCCGGTGAACATGAATTGTCCAGCACAGGAAGAGCCTGAAATGCTTTGAAATCTACTCTTCATACACACACACACACACACATACACACACACACACACACCGTGCCCAGGGAAACTAACATCAGAGGGGAGGGAGTCAGAAAATGAACAATAGAGGAAAATGAGGAGGGGCTGAAATTACCGGTTTTCATGAAAAATAGAACATGAAGAACTTGATTAAAAGCAGATAAATCAACAAGGAAACCACTGACAGCAGAAAGTAATATTGCCTTCAGATCTAGTAAACAAGTTCAGGCATCTATGAATAAATCTTGCAACCACTACAGGATGAACCCCAAATTCCAGTTCACTGACAATGTCAGCTGCTACTCTATGAAGAGCAGAGGTGCGATCACCTTATGACCAGGAATGGGAGACTTTTGGTGGGCACTCTTCTATGAGGTGCCCCAGGGGACTTCTTTACATGCAGGTTGGTTGATAGTAGGAGTAAAAGTGACCAGGTTAACACCATGTCTGCTTTATGGAAGGTGGGGGTGCATCAGGGTCTCCCTATCTTCCCTTCCCTTCCCCCAGGTCCCACAACATGTTGATGGCCTTCCAATCCATCTGTAGAGGTCAACTCTTCTCCATGCATGTCCTGCCATTATGGTCCAATTTTTCTCCATGGTGTAATCCCACATAAGCAAATGCAAAAGTCATGTTATGGTCAAAATGTAGTAATCTAATTGGAACAAATTAGCATTTTCAAAACAAATGTTATAGAAGAACTGACTCTATGTACATGGGTTTTTTACATGTTGTCTCCCCATTACATTGTAAACTCTTTGAGGACAGGAACTGTTTTTACCTTCCTTTGTATCCCCAGTGTTTAGTATGGTGCCTGGTACATAGTAAGAGCTTAGTAAGTGTTTACTGATTGATGAATTTTAAACAAGATAGAGAGATTAAGGTTGGATAATAGTGTCATAATATCATAGAATGTCAGAGTTAGAAGGCCCTCAAAGACTATCTGACCCAATCTATACTTGAACAGGAATCTCCTCTACAATATTACTGATAAGTAATCATCCAGTTTTTACTTGAAGACTTCTAGTGAAAAGGAACATACCACCTCCAAGGCAATATATTTCAATTTCAAGTCAATTAGGTGGCACAGTGGTTAGAGTGCTGAGTGTGGAACAGGAAGACCTGAATTCAAATACAGCCTCAGAAACATACTAGCTATATGACTCTAAGCAAGTCACTGGATGTCCTTTTGCCTCAGTTTCTTTAACTGTAAAATGAGGATCATAATAGCACCTATCTCTCAGAGTTATTGCGAGGGCAAATGAAATATTTGCAAAGCACTTAGCACCACAGCACTGTGACTGGTAGGTGCTATAGAAATGCTAGCTGCTGCTGCTATTGTTGTTATCTTAGATGGGCAGCTAGGTGGAAGACTTATCTTCATGAGTTCACGAGTTCAAATCCAGCCTCAAACACTTATCAGCCGGGTGATCCTGGGCAAGTCATTTAATCCTGTTTGCCTCAGTTTTCTCATCTGTAAAATGAGCTGGAAAAGAAAATGACAAACCACTTGAGTATGTTTGTCAAGAAAATCCCAAATGGGGTCCCAAAGAGTTGGACACAACTGAACAACAAGAGGTTTTTCTTACATCAAAGCACAATCTATTTCTCTGAAATTTTTACCCACTACTCTTAATTTTTCCTTCTGGGCCTAAGTAGAATAAGTCATTCCACATGGCAGCCCTTCAAATTCTTCAAGGCAGCTATTCCAGCCCTGCTAAGTCTACTCAGCCCTAGTTCCTTCACTTAACTCTCATATGGCATATTTTCAAGGCCTCTCATTCTCTGGGTCAGCTTCCCCTAGATTCGGTGTAGCTTGTCAATGTCCTTCCTAAATGTGTCCTCCTGAAGTAAGCACACTATTCTGTTGTAGTCTGACAAGAACAAAGTAGAGCAGATCTCCTCCCTCCTCTGTTCTGGACATCCTGCTTCTGTTTCTGTAGCCTAAAATGGCACCGGCCTTTTTTGGCTATTGTATCACACTGTTGACTCATATTAAGTCTGCAGTCTACAAATATCCTCAAGTCTTCACATTAACTGTTGTTTATCCATGCCTTCCTCATCTTGTACGCATGAAATGTTGTCGTTGTTGTTGTTGTTGTTTAAACCAATTGTATGACTTTGAATCAATCACTATTAAATTTCATTTTATTAGATTCAGTCCGTGGTTTCAGTATTTTTTGGATCCCAATTGTGTCATTCTATGAACATAAAAAATGTCCCTTTCCATTTCATGTTGTGAACAATAAGCATGCTGCCACCAATAACCTCCATCTAAGTTCATTGACAAAACATTATACAGAACAGCTCTCAGGACAACAGAATTTTGCAATCAAACTGGCCAATTCCATTTTTAAAAATTATGAATCAACTTCTATGTTGTTCAGTTGCATCTGACTCCTTGTGACCTCATGGACCATAGTATACTAGGCCCTTCTGTTCCGGACAGTCTTCCTAAGTCTGTTTGTGCGGCTTTCTTGGCAAGGAACCTGGAGTGGTTTTCCATTTTCTTCTCCAGTGGATCACCTTTTTTCAGAACTCTCCACCATGACCTGTTCATCTTGGATAACTCTGCATGAAGCTATGCAAGCCCTTCCACCATGTCAAGGCAGTGATCCAGGAGAGGATCAACTTCTACACAGTTCAGGAAATTGCTCATTAGGTGTATTTTAAGGGGCAAATAATTATTTAGGTTTGGATGTGGCTAGTTGGCATCTGAGGTACCTTCTAACTCTAAAATTCTATGACAGCCAAGAAACACCTATTGATTGACAGGGATCTTGTGTACAAATGCCACTTACAAAATAGTAGACCTAACACTTTTCATGTGAGATAGATGGACACAAAACAAAGCTCCACCAGAACACTAAGAGGTCTCATACACGTCCTAATTCAATGACCCATCCATGCTAAAACTTTATAAGGTTTACACGATGCCTCTCCCAAAGATATTTACATTTCAGAAGTCTTAAGCCAGAGAAATTTCAAGGATCATTTAGATAGGTAAAGATGATATTGGGGGAGAGGGGTAATAAGTGTCTCTAAAATCATAGCCTATGGGTAGTACTTAAGACCGTAGATTTAGGACTGGAAGCGACCTCAGAGGCCATCTAGTACTAGGCCCATCATCTTTTTTTTTTCCAATTTCAAAGGAATAATATTGACACTTAAATAGCATATTACATTAAGAAAGCAAACAGTTTACTTCCAATTTAACATGAAAATACCTGGCAGTAACTTGCAGAAAGGAAATTAAAACTCAATCCTGGAAATGCAGAATCTGACTGCATCTAATAATCAGATACTCTAGTTGGGTATTTAAACCTCTTTGATAATTTAATTTTTTTAAGAAAATTATCTGCCAAGAATGTGACTGATAAAGATTCTGCATCTATTAAAACACCTGGAGCACATTAACGGACACAGATCATGCTGCCCTTACAGAAGGGCATTGTGTATCTGCCCTACACCATCTCCAGGGGCATGTTCTTAACATCTGTTACACCTCATTAAATAGCAAGCCTCCAGCTTGACGTTAAAGGGTTAACCCATATTCCCAGAGTTATACAGGCTCATGGCATCTAATCATATTGCCCTTCCTGCCTTTTTTTGTTTTTTAAAGTAGGCCCATCATCTTAAGGATGAGAACATTGAGGACCAGAGGACCAGGATGCTGAGACTCTGATAGTTTAATTGATTTGACCAAACCTGCTTGGAAAACCAGCAATGTTTAGCAGTTATATTCAGGACCTAATTAATAGATACCTTCCCTTCTCCCCATTAGAATGCAAACTCCTTGAGAGTAGGGATTATTTCACTGTTTTTGTACTCCTATCCTCAGTGCCTGGCACATAGTAATACTTAAAATGTGCTTGTTGATTGGACAGTTTGTTGATTGGTTGCCTTGTAAAGAATGAAAGATCCTTGAGAGGAAGGATAATTTTCATTCTTTGAAATTGTATCCTCAGTACTTAGCAGTCTGGTACATAATTGGCTCTTACTAAATAAATCCTTTATGACTGATTGGTTGAAGAAATCTTTTTATTTTTCCTTTGTGTAGGCTATAAGCCTCTTAATTAGGGATCTTCTCTGTTCTATTAAGATAGCATTCTAACAAATCAGTTTGAATCTAACCAGTGGCAGAAGCCTGATGGATGCTTAACAGTCCCATTGAGAATGACAGAATATCTTTCCAAGTTACAAGAGAAGCCTCAGCCCACAATTCCAAATTCTAGAGCCCCCACAACCAATCTAAAGTTCTAACTTAGGACCCGATTGTAACACTGATTATGGAACATGCATAGCTTATTGAATAGAGTTAACTCCACATTCTCAAATTCCAAAGCCTTCCAAAGTCTTTGGAAGCCACATCCTTCCAAAAGTTCTAACTCAGGACCAGATTGTCACACTGATTATAGAACCTACACAGTTTATTGAATAGAATTAAACCCACGGTGCTTCCAGTCCACTCAGAAAGCAGGAGAGAAGACTAAAAAGGGTCTCAAAGAGATCCTCCACGTAAACTACAATGTCAAGGGACTTTGAATACTGGCCTGCCCCCATCGTGGTCTCCTGGCCTAAAATTTGGTACCAGTAGGTAGATCTTCTAGAAGGGGTACAAAATCCTTAAGCTGACCCTGGTCACGATCTATCACTAAGACCCTGGCGGTATTTCAGTGGGTCCAGTTAGGGGCAGCATGATGATGAAGAGTCGCAGGCTGGTGAAACTGATAAGACATTCATCCTAAGCTGCTAGAGCTGCCAAATACCACGGGGGAGATGAAAGGATATATAGTTGTAACAGCCATTTAACCTTGATGGTGGAAGATATTGGGGAAACTTCCAATGTCTTTGTGCCTTTTCCAAACACCTTTCCAGAAGGAGATCTCATTTTGACCCTGATTTCAACAAATTTCTCCCCATGGAGAACTTCCTCTAATTTTACCAGTTGGTTCTCCATTTAAAAAAATACAAAAGAGCAATATAGGGGGGATGCCTCACTAAAAGTACTAGGTCCTCTTTAAATAATTTGAATCACTAAGTATGAAATTTTACAACTGGGAGATTATAATGGTTACTTTAAACAGGACAAAGTATATAATGATCTTACATGAGGTCCCTGGTCCTTGGAAAATGTTACATTTGCCTCATCTCCTGCCAACCTATCATTAATTACAGCCCTCACTTCATTGAAGAATGTCCAAGATGCTTTACGTCAAAGATCTCACCTAGTAGAATATTTTTGACATGCTTTGTGAGCCTCAAATTTTCATTTACATTCCGCAAAACTTCTCAGGTTCTCCTTACATACAACAGATAAGGCTTGCAATGAGATCAAAGATGGAAAACCATTCACTGAAGCTGACAATGGACTATGGTATAATAAAAAAAAAAGGGACAACTAGAGTGACAGTATGGAGACCTCATACAAATACAATGACCCTTAACTTTAGGAACTGGGAGCTTAACTCAGAATGAAATATGACTGACATTAGCTACATCATGAACTACCTTGAAGTATCTTAATATAAAAATGCAACAGTAGGAGCCTGGGGAAAAGAACCAAGAGATTTTTTTCCTTGATTTGGAGAGGTTTGGCATGGGAGACCATCAGTAATATTAATAAAAATGAGAATGTTTTATACTATTTTTAATATCACTGATTTTTTCAAATTAAATTATTTCTTGGGGTGAGATGATTAGTGTTTGGAGTTGTACCTTTTAATGAAATATTTAGGCTGCTGGTTAACAAGTATGTTTTGTCTATTAATCTAGCAGCTGTTGATTTTACACCCAAGAGCCAGTGCACAAGCATTAAATATGAGTGTGCCTTTACTTGGATTTCAAAACTGTGTTTGGTTTGCTTTTCCTTTATTTCTTCCACTTGGAAATATTTTTTTCCCCTTGAATCAGGTTGTTTTATTTTCTCTTATGTAAGCTCACTATGTACTTTGCCCTAGTTAATGTGACCATTATCATCTCCTAGTTGTGAAATTGCATGCTTAGTGATTCAAATTATTTAAAGATGACCTAGTACTTTTAGTGAGACATTTCCCCTACTTAATTCTTTTGTATTTTTTAAATGGAGAACCAACTGGTAAAATTGGAGGAAATTCTCCAAGAGGAGAAGTTTGTTGAAATCAGGGTCAAAATGAGGTCTCCTTCCAGAAAGGTGTTTGGAAAAGTCACAAAGACATTGGAAGTTTCCCTAATATCTTCCGCCATCGAGGTGAAATGGCCGTTGGCTGGTTAGTTGGTGTTCTTCATTCCCAAAGAGAACCAAAGTGACATCACTTTGTTAGAGTCAAGATACAGTGTACCCAACTGAGGCTGATCAGACCATACAAGCTCAGAAGACTCTACCACAGGTTGGGTACAAATAGTCCATGTGAATATTTGGAGTAGAGATATCTCTAAATTTGGCATATTGTCAAGGCCTCTCCAAGTGAGATAAGTGCTATGGTAATGGATACAGTGGGTTGTTTTGTTTTGTTGTTTATTCAAAGACCTCATAGTTTCTTATTCCTCACCCTCCCCCCATCCCCAGATGTTATTATATCTGTTTCAGGTTGGTGCAGAGGGGCTAAGAGGAACCTATCCAAGGTCATCAAGATAATCTGGGATGGATAGAGCACCGGCCCTGAAGTCAGAAGGACCTGAGTTCAAATCCAGCCTCAGACTAAACACTTGACACTTACTAGCTGTGTGACCCTGGGCAAGTCACTTAACCCCAATTGCCTGGAAAAAAAAACAAACAAAAACAAACAAAGATAATCTGGGAAGAGAATCAAAGATTTTAACATCCTAGTTATATTCTAGCTTCTTAAATAATCTGCCTACTCTCTGGGACATACTGTCACTGCTGCCATAGTCAAACTTCTCATTATTCTTTCCCTTAGGTAAGACCTAACTTGGCTAGCAAAGAATACCTGGGTACATGATTATAACCATACAGAGGGGCATGTTGGATGATTGCGCCATTTGGGAATTCCTAGGCCCCAAGTAGAAATTTCTCCCACCACATCCCCATTACTTAAATATATATTACTTATTTTTTATATGTTCCAGAAGTATTTGTGTGCCCCAATTAGTTAAAAAAAAAAGTCTGCATACGGCCCCTCCTAGGCAGACATAGGCTGCTAACACAGGCCAGACTTATATTCTCTTCAATGTAATAGCTGATTTTCTCCTCTTCAGAAGTAACTTGTAGCGCAATAGCAAAATTATCACAGCTCTGTCCAGTAGCTACTTTACCCATCGCTTCTTACTCCCTCTTGATAAGATTACAGGTACTGGAAACATACCATCAGTCAACATGCATTTATTATCTACTAAATGCTAAATTCTGGGGATTAAAAAAAAAACAAACAGGCTCTGTTCTCAAGGAGCTCACAGTCTAATGGGGGATATAGCTATATAGATACACACACGTATATGTATATGGATCTATGAATATATATATATATATATGTGTGTGTGTGTGTGTGTGTGTGTATGTATGTATGTGTATATAAATAAAACTACATTAAGATTTTGGCAATACCTTATATGATAATTATCATGTGTATTCACATGTGTATACATACACGTGCAAATATATAATGGAACTATGTATCATATATGTTAGTGTATGTATGCGCATGTGTGTGTGTGTATAATGGAAGAGCATGTCAGACTGCAACAAAGATACTAGCGCTCTCCTTGTAACAATTACCTTGTATTATTTTTGCATATATTTCTATATGTACATGATATAGATATATAGAGAGTCAGACATTGTATCCCAGCATCTAACACAGTGCCTGGAACAGAGAAGCAGCTTAAAAAATGCTTATTGACCAATTGATTGATTTGATTCTGCCTTTGATCAAACCCACACCTCTGCATAGGGTTAAGTTACTTCTCCCCTTCTCTTTCACACACTACATACAAAGAATATATAACAAGGGTTTATGATAATCCATTTAATTCAGTTAGAAACTCTGTATTGAGCACCATCGTTGAGCCTTGCCCTATGCTAGGAATAATGAAGTACAAAAACGGCATTGTGCCAGTTGTATGACGGAACAGTAAGGGAAAGCTTTATGAATAATAGCTCACATGTATAGACTTGTTTCTCTTCTGGAATGTACAATTACTCCTTCCATATCATGGTTTTAGGGGTGCGGTGCCCCCACGATCTGGAAAATCTATGTAAAAAATTTTGGCCCTCCCTCCATAACAGAGAAGTCTGAATTTTTTTCTTTTAAGGAGTGTTTACAGTCCCTTATTGTAAAATTGAGGCTAAGTATTTGCGGGTTATAGTAGGTGAAATCTGTGTCATCTGTTGGCCTTTGCCAGTCATATGCAAGTTCCACAAAATTCCAAAAAATTCATTTACAGTAATTCTTATGCTGACCCACAATATACCCAAACCACAATGGGGAAAATCATGATATGGAAAGATAACTATAGAATAATCTTGTAAGGAAGACACAATAGTTATCATATTCTGCGTGTGATAGAGGAGATAACTGAGGCTTAGAGAGATCAAATGACCCAAGCATGGTCATGAATCTTTTAAATGTCACAAGTAGATTTTGAGTCCAGATTTTCCCACCTATAGGTCCAACCGTTGTGCCAGGTTACCTTTCAAGAAGAAAAAAAATCTTGAAGAATTCATAGATATTATGTATAAAATCAATCAATCAATAAGCATTAATTAAGCCCCTACTATTCACCAGGCATTATGCTAGGGAATACAAATACAGGATGAAAGAGTCCTTACTGTCAAGGAGCTCATAATCTGTGGGACACATGATTCCTGAGCCTCAATGGATCCTAAAACATGACCTCGGATTCTAAGTAATTTTTTCTAATACAGAAGCTATGCAAGTTTATTGGACTCAATGTTCATTTAAGATCTCTCCAATTATGAATGAATGAACTGGATTAGAATTTCAGAGTTGAAAGTGGCTTCATAAGCCATTTTACTAGTCCATTTAAAAGATGACAAAACATTAGGAAGCTATTCCCTGTACCCTCCACCATCCTACCCACCACTAGGTTTAAACCAAAATCTGCTGGGACCAGTATTCTTAGGACCTTCTAGGCACTGGACACAGAATCCCTAAGAGACCTAGACCCCACAAAACAAATTCATTATTTTCTTAGAAAAGACAGATAGTAGAAATTATCAATATGTAGCCTATAGGCTAGCTAGGTGGCACAGCGGAAAGAGTGCTGGGCCATGGAGTCAGAAAGACTCATCTTCTTAAATTCAAATCAGGCCTCAGATACTAACTAGCTGTGTGATCTTGGGAAAGTCACTTAACTCTGCCTCAGTTTCCTCATCTATAAAATGAGCTGGAGAAGGAAATGGCAAATCACTCTACTATCTGCCAAGAAAACCCCACATGGGCTCACAGATATGAGTCAGACATGATTGAAATGATTGAACAAAAACAATGACTATAGGAGAAATCAGATTATTAATAATAATAACTGGCATGAATAGCACTTCTAGGGCTGTATCCCAAAGAGATCATAAAAATGGGAAAAGGACCCACATGTACAAAAATATTTATAGCAGCTCTTTCTGTGGTGCCAAAGAATTGGAAATTGAGGAGATGCCCATCAATGGTGGAATGGCTGAACAAGTCGTGGTGTATGAATGTAATGGAATACTATTGTGCTATGAGAAATGATGAGCAGGCTGACTTCAGAAAAACATGAGAGGACTTGTATGGACTGATGCTGACTGCAGTGAGCAGAACCAGGAGAACATTGTACAGCCATGCTGTATGATGACTAACTTTGATAGACTTAGTCCTTCTCAGCAATGCAAGGATTAAAGACATCTCCAAAAGTCTCATGATGGAAAATGCTATCCATATCCAAAGAAAGAACTATGGAATTTGAAATGCAGATCAAAGCATACTATTTGTTCTTTTTTTTTCCTTCTGCTTTGTTTTGTTTCCTCTTTCTTGTGGTTTCTTCTATTGGTTCTAATTCTTCCTTACAACATGACTAATACAAAAATATGTTTAATAGGAATGTATATGCATAGCCTATATCAGATTGCATGCCATCTTGGGGAGGAGGTAGGGAGGGAAGGGGAGAAAAATTTTAAACTCAAAAATTTATGGAAATGATTGTTGATAAATCAAAATAAACTGGCATGTATGTAGCACTTTAAGGTTTGCCACATGCTGTATTATCTCATTTGATCTTCTCAATAGCCATGGGAGGTATTGTTCTCATTTTACAAATAAGGAAACTGAGGCAGGCAGGGTATAATGAATTGCCCAGGGTCACATAGCTACAAAGTATCAGACCAGTTTGAACTCAGATCTTCCTAACCTCAAATACAGCACTCAGCCCTCTACTTCTGATAGCTACCTATATTTTATGTGTGTATCTGTCTCCCTACTAGATTCTAAACGCCTTGAGGGCAAAATTCTTGTCCAACGCTGGGTATATAACAGAGGTCAGTAATTGACTGATTCATACATTACTCTCAGGTCTTCAGGCAAAGAGTTCTTCTGAGAGATTTGATTTCAGCCTCTCACCTACTCAATTCAACTCAATTCAACATGCACTTATTACCTTCTTTCTCAGTATGTGATAGGAGACATGACACAGGAGACAGAGCCTTGCATTTGGAACCAGGTATGGGTTAGAATCCTGGATCTCACACATACAAACATATGACCTTGAGCAAGTCATTTATCAACCTTTCTGGAACTCAGTTGTGTATAAAATGAGAGTAGTCGCGATTGCACTATGTCCCTCAGAACGGGGAGGATTTGCTTAGACAAATAAGGTAATATGAAGGGCAATTGCAAGTTTGATACATTATTACTGTTATTAACATTTCTTCACATCTCAGGCCCTCCTTACCTCATGCCTTGACTATTGCAATAAAAATCTGGTTGTTCTCCATACCCCAAATCTCTCCCTACTCCAGTTATTCTCCACTTAGCAGGTCTGAATATGTCTCACCATCCTCCTATACAATAAATTCCAGTGGATCCTTATCACTTCCAGAATCAACTAAAAAATCCTCTGTTTGATATTCAAAGCCTTTCATAACCTGGCCTTCTCCTAGTTTCCCAACCATCTTATACTTTACCTGTCCCATGCACTCTGTGATCCAGTGACACTGATCTCTTTGCTGTTCCTCAAACATGACATTTCATTCCCTGACTTCAGACTGACCCTCCTGCCTGGAATCCTTTCCTTCCTCAACTTTGCCTCCTGCTTCCTTTCAAGCCCAAGCTAAAATCTTCCATGAGAAGACTTTCCAGATCCACCTTTCTGTAATTGCCCTCCTGCTCCAATATCATATTACCCTGTCAATATCATATTTGCACATAGCTGTTTGCATGTTGGTCTCTCCCATAGACTAAGCTCCTTAAATCAGGGACTGGGTTTTTGAAGGGGTAGGAGGTTGCCTTTCTTTGTATCTCCAGCACTTAGTACAGTACCTGGCATGTAGTAGGCACTTAATAAATTCTTATTGACTGACTGACATCTGAAATGTCTTTCAGCCCACATAATAATTCCAAAGAAACTCATCCACAGCTGGAATTATCTGTCTTATGTCCAAGTTGCAAGAATAGGATGGAATGTATTGTAACATCCTGCCAGTTGACAGGCATAGGACTCACTTGTTGGATAATTATTTTTACTTAAAGTAGTTATTTGCACGTGGACCTCTTTGGGGACACAAACAGAGAAGTTTGTAAATCCTTGCTGATCGATCTGAAATACAAAAGCAGGAAGAGACAGAATATCCCCAGAAGCAGCAGAGATGGTTGGGTTAATTTAACCTTCATCCTCAGGTAGACAGGAACAAGTCTGGGACCGAGTGAGGCCAGCCGCCTGCTGTCAACTCAGCGTCTTTAACAGCTTGAGAGCTACTGCCATCTATTGGTCAACCCATGAATACCTCTGTAAATCAGTTAACCATCACCCCCAAAGAATTGGCCAACCATAAGTACAATCTCAGAATCTAAAAATAAAGTGAGTTTACTTCTAGTGGTTATGTGGTTTAGCTGACCACTGAAATGACCAAATCTCGCCAATGAGCATAACTGCAGTCTCTAGAAGGCAGATCTCTTTTTCCCTAGGGAGGAATTCTTAACCTAGAGTCTGTGGACTTGTGGGGGTTTTTTTTAAATATTTTAATAAATACATTTCAATGTAATTGGTTTCTTTTGCTATGTAGTATATGTATTTTACATATTATATTATATTTACATATTGTTATTTTATATTATATATCCCTTTATATATTATATTTTACATATTATTGATACTATATATTATATTTTATTTATTTTATATACATTATATTTTATTCCTTTAGAAACACTATTCTGAGAAGGGATTCATGGGCTTCTCTAGGCTGCCCAAGAGGTCCATGACAACATCAACAACAAATATTGCAGAATCTAGAAGTGTGTGGTATCAGTAATAATAGTTTCATGCAATCAAAGATTTAGAGCAGAAAGAGATGCCAGAAGTCATCTAGTCTAACTTCCTCATTTTGCAGGTGAAGAAACTGAGGTCCTGGGCATGAAATATCTTGCCCGAATCCACACAGAGAGTCAAAGGAAGCCCAGGTATTCTGACTCCAAAGCCAATGGACTTTCCACTTAACAACACTTTATTTGCAGAGGGAAGCTAGCTCTTTAATCATAAGTAAAATTCAAATTAAAGGCAACTTGGGAGCTAAAAATATTACCATTAAAATAGTGACTTTTATAGGCACATAACTGTGTTTGATTTCTAAGTTAAGGACTGAGCCTCTCTAAGCTTCAGTTTCCTCATCCGTAAAAGAGGGTTTGGGACTAGACGGACTCTAAAGGCTTTTTCAGTTCTAAATCAATGATTCTATGGTGTTTTTAATTACTACATGTTATATAGGGATTATTTACATGTAGTAATGAAAGTTATAAACTAAACAAACATGAACACCAATTTTCCTCATCTAATCTTTTTTTAAATTTTATTTCATTTTTTTCTTTTTCAATATTTTTCCATGATCTTATATAAGAATAATTTATAACTTTTTTTTGAATTTTGAATTCCAAATTCTCTCCCTTCTTCCTTCCCCCCTCTCTCACTGAGAAAGTAAGCAATTTGCACATGTGCAGTCATGCAAAACATATTCTCATATTAATCATGTTGTGAAAGAAAACAGAGACAAAAAAAGAGAAAAGAAAGTTTTTAAAAAGTGTACTTCAATATGTATTCAGACTCCATCATTTCTTTCTTTGGAAGTGGATGGCATTTTTCATCATAAGTCCTTTGGCATTGTCTTAGATCAGTATATTACTGAGAATAACTAAGTCATTCATAGCTGATTATTGTACAATATTGCTGTTACTGTGTACAATGTTCTCCTGGTTCTCATACACATTGTTATAAGGAAGAATAGTCACAGTATTCATTTCTTGATGTGGCTGTCTTAAAGATACCCTGTATTCCCAGACTCTGACGTTGTTTCCTTATAACAAATGCGAAAAAGTACAAAATAATTGTTGCTGATAGAACAAAGAAATAAAGCAATTTAGATTTTGTCCTCAAGGTGCCATTGTTCTTCGCTTTTTTATATCTCTTTCTTAGTTGTATAATCAAAGGAAAATTAGAGGAGAAACTTATATTTATATCAGTGGTCACAAAATACTCTAAGTTAAATGGCTCATGAAATTTAAAGGTGGTAAAGAGACTCTTTTTTTCCCCTGTCCTATGAAGTCCTACGAAGAAAAGTAAAGGATTTAAATGCCCAGTGATATTTCTATCTCTTACTCATTTACTCTCGGTCTCAATTTCCTCATCTATAGGGAGAGAATTAATTTGCATTAACTGTGTTGACAAAATTGTTATCAGATCTTCATTGTAGAATCTTATTTGATTTGAGAGGCAGTGTATTGGAAAAAGTACTGGATCTGGAGTTGAGAGAGACTGGAGTTTGAATTCCGCATCTACAGTTACCACCTGATACCTGACAGCTCACTTAACTTCTGTATGCCTCAGTCTCCTCATGTGTAAAATGGGGATAATAATAGCACCTACCTTTCAGGGTTGTTGCAAAGATAAATCAAATTAAAAGTATAAAGCACTTTGTAAACTTTAAAGCACTATATAAATGGTAGGTATTTTATTATTATCATTATCATTGTTGCTGTTATTGGTATATGATTTGAGATGCAGTCTGATACTGTGGGGAAAGCACTGGACCTGGAGTCAAGAGAGATCTGAATTTGAATCCAATCTCCAAATCTTACTAGTTGTGTAACCAGGGGAAAATCATTTAATCTCTCTTAGCTTTAATTTCCTCATCTGAAAATGAGGCTAATATTCACTGTACTACTTGCCTAAAAGGGTTCTTATAAGAGAAAGTATAAGCAGTGCTTCACAAACCTTAACAGCCATAAGTTGGCTGTTGCTATTATCATTTGTGAAAGTGCCTTATAACTGCAAAGTGATCTACCACCAGCTACTATTATTATTCCAGTTGAAGGTCATGACACTGAAAGAAAAGGAGGACAAGAAATGGGAAGACCTGGCAATGCAGAGGTTGTCAAAGAACAAAATGTTTTTTTCTGAACTATTGCTTATCATAAAAGACAGGCAGATTCCTGGCAAAAATCATATATTTAAATCATAAAGGAACCTTGGAGGCTGTCCAACCTCCTGATTTCACAGGTGAGGAAAATGGGACCCAGAAAAGTGAAGTTATTTGCCAGTGGTTACATAGCTATTTAAATGTCAGCGGTGGGGTTTGAGTGCAAATTCTCGAATTCCAAATCAGTTGCTCTTTCCTTCAGACCTTGCCACCTCTTGGGAAGAACAGCAAGAATACATTTGGCGAGAAGCTTGGTGACCTTGGAAAGAGGGGTTTGCCCTAAAATTTTAAGGAAAATGAGGGGGGAAAGGCCGTATAAAGCCAAACAAACAGACAAAAGACAAGAAAAATGGTGCTGGCCGTACTTGGTATTTATCAGGAGAAAATACGAGCAAATATGATCATGAATGTTAACACTGAACTTGGAATCAGAAAATCTGAGTTCCAATCACAGTAAATGATTTTAAACCACTGGAATCTCAGTTTCTTCTTCTGTAAAATAGGAATAATATTTATACTGCCTATGTCAAGGAATATTTTAAGAAAAATCCTTTATAAACCATAAAGAACTATGTAAATATTAGTAATTATTAATACCTGTGACTTTGGATATCTATATACCAATGCATAAAATATGGGTAATTAACAAAGTGAACTTGGAATTTTAGCACAAAGAGGTAAATATGGTATCATGATAGTAATAAAGACCTACTGGGATGGTACTAGAATATATCAATGGAAGGGTAAGAACATGCCATTCCAAACTTACCTCGTTTCCTTTTTAAACAGGGTAACTAAACTAGCAGATGAAGGAAAAGCTGTGTATATAGGTTACTAAGATTTTAGGAAAGCTCTTTGACAAAGGATCTCATACTATTCTTATGGAGAAAATGGACAGATAAGGGTTAGAAAATAATACAGTCAAATTGATTGAGAAATGGCTGGATGGATGGACTCAAAGAGTAATTGTTAATGGTCCCACATCAACATGGCAGGAGGTCTTCCACTGAGTAGTCCAGAAATCTATGCTTGGCCCATGGTAAGATAGTGTGCCCATCAAATGTACAAATGACACCCATCTGGGAGGGAAAGCTAACACATAAATCAAAGAGTCAGGATCCAAAAGGATCTTGACAAAATGAAGCACTAGACTGAATCTAATAAGTGGAAATTCAGTAGAGGTAAATATAAAGTCTCACACTTGGGTATAAAAAATCAACTTTGTGAGTATAATACAGAGGAGACATGACTAGACAGTAGTTTTTTTAAAAAGCTCTTTTTTGAGCTTGGGGCTTTACTAGACTGCAAACTCAATATACATCAGTAGTGTGGTGTAGCAGTCAAAAAAGTCAAAGTGACCTTGATCTAAATCAATAGGGGCAAATATTCCAAGAGTAGGGAGGTAGTAGTCCCTCTCTATCCTGTTTAATGTTGTTGCCATCATCAGATCTTATCTGGAGTGATAGGGAACCGTGGTTTAAAATATAAGCTGAAAACTGTCCTTAGGAGGACAACAGGATGGTAAAGGGTCTTAAGTCCATGCCTTGACCATCAGTTCAAGGAATTATACATGTTTTGACTAAAGAAAAGAAGAATCAAGGGGACATGATAACTATGTTCAAGTGTTTGAAGGGAGGAGAGGTTATGAGGAGAGATTAGACTTGTTCTTTTTAAACCTAGAAGAGCAAAACTTCAGTTTGAGTTCAGGAGAATTCCTAACAATTAAAACTGTCCCAAAGTGTCCTAATGGGCTGCCTCTAGAGCTGGTGGTTTCCCGCCCCTTGGAGGTCTTCAAACAGAGACTGGATGAGCACTTGTCCAGTATATTATAATAGAGATCCCTTTTATGGGTTGGACTAGTTAGTTCTAAGATGCTTTTTCACTCTCAAATTCTATGATTCTGTGGCTCGAGCACGCTTTGTTGAAAAGGAATAGATCTAATAGAAGGTGTATACAATTGTTCTGAAGATCAAGAAGTTATCTACATGTATGGAAATTCATGAACTAGGGGTAGAACCATGATGGCTATTTAAGGAAGGATTTTAAAAGGATTAAAAATGGAAATTATATTGCTGCGGAAGTATACTAATAACTTTCCAACCAGAGAGAAAGTACAGATGATGCTCCCTATATTCTGATCATCCCTTTAAGATGCTGGATTAAACGTGAAAACCAAGGCCTAAAAATTCATCAAAAGAAGCTCATTATCGGCACTCTTCATCGTGCAATATCTATGAAAATACTTCAATTACTTAGATTCATATTCTTTCATCTGAATTCTCCATGATTTTGTTCCCTGACTTCTCAGTTCCTCTTTTTCCACATTCAGCACTTCTTAAACTATGGGTCACAATCCACAGTTTAAGAAGGGGTGGTGAGTAGAAAAAGTTTAAGAAACCCTGGTCTAGAATGACTCTGGTCTACTTGGCTACTGTTTCATTTCTACTTCTTCCTGTTCCCTTCGTTTTGGCATTTCTGGCTTCCTCTCTGGCTCTCTACTGGCTCTTTCTGGTCTGCTGTTGACATTTCTAGTCCATTCTAAATTCTCAAAGGGACACCCAAAAAATATAAACCTCGGCCATGGCTGCTGATCATTCACTCCATGCCCTTCCCCAGAAGGTTCAACAGATTTCTTAATATATAATAGAAAACTGGCACAGAAGCAAGATGTAGCAGTAATGAGGAACTCCCAACTATTTATCTGCCAGAAGTCTTATTCTAATAAAATATGAGACTAAAATAAATCATTGACTGGCCTTACTGGAAATTTAATTTTCAAACTGTTGGGAAAGAAAGGAGGGGACTCTGGAAATAACATAACTAACAAGAAAGAACCAGTCATGAAATGAAAATAAGAACCTTGTGAGAAAATGACTACATCATCTTAAAGTTCCTTAAAGGTCTACCCTGTGTAATGTATGTATGGCCAAGAAAGGGTATGCTGGGGAGAGTCAGGCATGTCTCATAGGCTTTAGAAAAGCAGATTTCAAAAACTTCACAGAAAATATATTTAGGACAGAATGCTGTAAAAATATAATTTCGGTACTATCATGACAAATTATTACAGTGAGGAAAGGAAAAAAAGATCAGGCTCTAAAGAAAGCAATAATGCTGCAAAAGAAATTCTCTGATGAGCTCAGATTTTAAAAGGGCACATACAAAAGATGGAAGAAGGGGTACTTGATAAAAATAAAATAAAGAAGAATAGCACCAATACCAAATGCTCAAACTGACCTAAGGATTAGCCTCCCCCAAAAGAAAAAATGAGAAATATTTTTTGGACCTTTTAAGCTACTTCCAGAACAAAAAACAAAAAGGAACAAATAGGACTACTGTCTGAGAAAGACAGTGAATTATCAACAGATGACAAAGAGAAAGTAGAATTAGGTGACTCCTACTTTGCTTCCCTTTATCTAGCAAGGACAATTATCTATAAATGGGAATGGTTAGAATAAGCATAATTAACATAGAGTTGAATCTTAACTGTTTTAGAGAAGCTCAGATTTCTAGATGCAAGTGAATTATGCCTCAAGGAAGTGAAATTGTTTACTTATATGATTGTAGAAGTACTTAATAATTTTTAAAGAAGTATAAAGAAGAGGCCACAGAAAACTAAATGTGAGCAAATGTCATCTTGCTTTTTTGTTCTTAACAGAAGTAAGGTGGAAGATTCCAGAAACAATGGACCAGCAAACAACATCAATCTCTTAACACAATTTTACAATCAATTATTAAACAGATGGTTTGTGAGCATTTAGGAAAGAAGTGACCTGCAAGAGCCTACATGGGTTCATTAAAAACAAGCCATGTGAAACTAATTTTTTTTGATAAGATGATGAGATTGATCTATACAAAAATTTATTTCAATGCCTCACCATGGTATGGAGGTGGTCCTGCATTCAGGAATGTTATGCCATCTGAGGGCAAGCACTGGAAAGTTTAACAGTAGTGGAAAGCTTCAAATGTGGTCCCAGTGATAGACCACATTAGTTTTCCAAAAATCAGCCTCGTTCCATATTGAGAGATTCATCACTAATAGGCTGGCCACTAGGGGATGAAATTGGATCATGGCAACCCATGACACAAAGAAAAATACAAAATGATTTTCAGTAGTATGAAGCCAATTGCCTTTTCTTCAGTGGCTGTGGGAGAGTGGGAGGAAAATGACAAAAGGTTCTAAGAAAGATTTATATCATTTTTAGACTATAAATGCTAACTTAAGTCTAAACATGACCTCCATGTCCAATTGCCAGCAAGTGGCCGTACAACTAAAGGAGCTGAATCATAACAATCTCTCTCTCTTTTTTAAATGAATTATTTAATTAATTATTTATTTGTTTTTAATATAACTTTTTTAAATTTTGAGTTCCAAATTCTCTACCTCCAGTCTTTCCCCTACCCATTGAGAAGGCTAGCAGTATGATATTAATTATACATGTGAAACCAAATCATAGCAATCTTAAATTCTCACTGTAAATGAAACCAAAGACAAAACAAAGGTGCAACTCAGTAGAAGGAGAGCTACCGGCTTCCATGGAGAGGTAGATAAATGAGTGGGCAAAATTGGTTTTATTATGCATCCAAAAACAACCCCCCCAAAAAAATCACTTCATGGAACACCTGGACATTTATGTTGACCATCATTACATGGCAAGCAAGTATCAGAAATAGGATTAAGCCCAATTCTTCCTGATTCCAGACCTAGGACACTATCCATTACTCAATGGTGCCTCTTTCATCAAGGAGGTATATTAGAAAATACATTGAGGGGCAGCTAGATGGCACAGTGGATAGAGCACCAGCCCTGAAGTCAGGAGGACCCAAGTTCAAATCCAGCCTCAGACCAAACACTTGACACCTACTAGCTGTGTGACCCTGGGCAAGTCACTTAACCCCAATTGCCTAAAAAAAGAAAAAAATACATTGATACAATTTGACAATAACCTTTTAAAGGTGGATTATTTAAAACAAAACCTTTTTCAATTTTTCTTACAGCACTTCATCTATCTTTCCTTTGCCCTTGTCACTTTTAACTTTGAATCATATTAATTTATGTACATGTCTTATACTCCCTACTAGATGTTAAACTCCTTGAGGTCAGAGACTATGTCTCACTTCATTTTTTTTTAATCTTGAGTGCATAGGGTAATAATTGTACATAGGGAGTGGTAGGAACTTCTTGTTTCATTGATATGGAGAACTCCCAGATAAGCAATCTCTTTTACCAAAATAGGCTAGCGCCTTCTCTGCAATTAATAGTCAAAGACAGTAGAATTACCTGGGAGTACTGGGAGTTTAAGTGATTTGCCCAGAGTCCTAGACAAGTTGTGGAAGAGATAGGATTGAACTTCAATCTTTCTGCCTCAAAAGCCAATTACATCATTGCCTCTCCAGATTTGTATATGACAGGTACTTAATTTTTGATTGAACTAAGTTCAAGCTCGTATTCAGTCTTGAAATCTGCATCCCTTACCTAACCCAGGTCCAGTCCTTTGGGTGAAAAGGTTTCCCTGTCTTCTATCCTGTATTATACCTCTTACTAAGTCCTAGCCAACCTACTCAGCAAAGCAAAAGAGCTGACTAGTCTTTATCTTCTTTGCTGGTCCAAACCACACTAAGAGTATTGTGGTCCATTTGAGTTGCCACATTTTAAGAGAGGTACTAAAAAACTGAAGTGTATCTAGAGGAGAGTGACCAAGATAATGATACACCTGGAAATAACATGAGAATATTTGAAGGAAATATGATGGTTTAGCCCAGTGAAAAGAAGACTTAGAATAGATGTGATCATTGTCTGAAAATTCAGGGTACCCCAAAAGTCTTTAATAGCTTAAAACTATAATGAAGTTTTTGGAATACCCCGTATTTGAATGACCATGGTAGAAAAGAAATGTTATCCATATGCTATTTAGTTCCAGAGAATTATGTCAATGGGTAGAAGTTACAGAGTTGGATTTTGACTGAATATAATAGAAATTTTTTGAACAGAACTATTCAAAGATGGAATGGCCTACATTGAGAGGTAGCAAGCTACTGCTCAAGCAGAAGCTGGATGGCCAACTGTCAAAGGGTTTCATGCACTAGGGGTGAGGTTGGTCCTGGGTTCAAATCTTAACTCTTCTACTCACTGTCATGTGACCTGGAGCAAATCACTTAATCTTTCTGAGTCTCAGTTACCCCTTAGTAAAGTGGAATAATACTAGATGGCCTTTAAGGTCCTTTTTTCCTATAACATTTGATAATTTTATGACCTGATCTATCAAATGCACAGGTTTGTGGTGAGGCTATACTGTGATCATATTGTGAAAATCCTTTGGAAAATAAACCTCAATAAGCAAAAGATTAATAAGTGGTGGCCGTATCTCTGAGCAGCTATGCTATTGAGGTACCACAAGTCTCTTAATGCCTTTCAAGTCTATATTGCTGACAGAAATCTTTGGAATCAGAAGATTAAAACTTCCCTCAACATTCCCTTAGATGTCCCAAGTTTGTGCTTTCCCTCTAGCTGCTCAGCTGTATTGTGTGCGTCTTTGTCTAGCTTTATAGGAGTGCAGCAGGAATAACTCAAGAACATGAGCTGAGCACCTCATTTCCCCCACACTGTGCTGGAAACTCCCTGAAAGCTCATGAAATGCGGCTTAGTACTTAAATTAGATGGCCTCAGCATGCTCCACAAATTACAATGTACCAGACAGACTCCACAAACAGGGACTTGTTTTAAACCAAACTCTGCCACCATGAAATTGGGCTGGAAGAAAATTTTTCATCACTGGGTGGCTGGCATCTTGCTCACCTGTCTCACTTTTAAATACAGGTGAGAAATAAGATGACATCAGCAGCAAGAGAGCTCGTGTGTTTTCACATACACTTGGTTTTAACAATATGCCTTGAGTATATTGAGTCTATTATGAGTTTCCGTTCATATTTATGGTATTATACCACCTTCGGGCAAAACACCAACCACAGGGAAATATTCATGCCCACTAGGGACTCAGCTCTAATTCAATGCTGCAGCAGAAAATAAGACATGGAGAATGATCCAGGATGTATCATATCTTACAAAGTAAATCTGAGCAATTCTCAAGAGCAGGGGTGGGGAACCTACTACCTCGATGCCACATGTGGCCCTGTAGGTCCTCAAGTGTGGCCCTTTGAATAAATCCAAACTTCACGGAACAAAAAGTTTGGATTCAGTCAAAGGGGTGCCCTTGGGAACCTAGAGGGCCACATGTGGATTTCAGGCCACAAGTTCCCCACCCCTGGTCAAGGGTCAATAATGCTCTTCATGAACACATCTTGGCTTTGAAATTAAGAGGGAAGTCATATTTGGACTGTCCATTCAGGTTTTACTTCATTTCTCCCAGCAAAGATAATTAAGCTATAGCTTTCCTTAGAATGCCTGAAAGAGGAATGATCTTTTCATCAGACTCACAAATATTTTGAATGTTTCTGGGAAGGTGCTGGACTGAGCTGATGTGCAGTTTCTATGCATAGGGAAGCTCAATTACTCCCTGGGAAAAAGCTCTTTTCAATGGTTCTTGCATATTCTATGAACAGAGTGTTTTACTATTGGAGGCTTGGGTCATGAATAGGTTTAGACTGGAAGAGACCACAGAAGCTATTAAGTCAAGTCTTATCCCTTCGTTTTACAGTAGTAGTACTAGTAGTAATAGCTAACATTTATATGGCACTTTACAGATATTATCTCATTCTATCCTCACAACAACCTTTGGAGGGAGATGCTATTATGATCCCCATTTTGCAGATGAGGAAACTGAGGCAGACAGTGGTTAAGTGATTTGCAAGTGTCTGAGACCAGATTTTATCTTGAGTCTTCTGACTCCAGGGTCAGTGCTCTACCCGCTGCCCCACTTTTAGATAAGAAAACTGAAGCCCAAGGAAGTTTGATGATTTTCTCTACATCACACAGGTTTCCCATGGTAGAGCTAAAATAGTATGCATGATTGATTCACCCAAAAAAGAACACTTTGAAGTTGTGAAAAACGGCAAAGACTTCTGGAAGCAGAGATGATTACAGCTTCTAATGTATTAGTTTAGTAAAGGGAACTAAGTGATAGTTCAGATAGAAAGGGAAATTGATCTGTCAGGATAAAAAGACAGACATTCTTGCCAATAGTACTGATGAGGGCTGAATCTGAGGTAGGTAGCATATGAAAACAGAGGTAGCTAAACTGCTGGGCTGGTGCTAAGACCATCTCATTATACTTCATTGGCAAATATATATACATATATATGTGTGTATATATATATATATATATATATATATATATATATATATATATATATGTATACATACACACACACACACACACACACACACACACATATATATATATATATATATATATATCAGGAAGGAAGAACAAGAGAATCAATGATAAATTATATAACATCTTAAATCTCTCCTTTCAACATTATGTATTTAACTACATTTATTCTAGTCAATCTGTGAACAAGAATTTTGCAGATTTATAAAATCAAAGGAGAAAATAATCAAATTCTTGCTTAAATCCATTATATAATGGAGAGGGAAGTCTGTAAATTTGACTTCAAATCCTGTCAGAATTCTAGAATGTGAAGGGATGGATATTGAACATCTAAGAAAAACAGCGATCACAAAAATCCAGCATAGTTCTATCTAGAATAGGTCATTGTACACTAACCTAATTTCCCTTTTTGATAAAGAAGATTAGTAGGTCACATGAATGCTGCAGATATAGTTTATCTAGATTTTAATCAAGTCTCATGTGCCATTCCTTTGGAAAGAGGAAAAGAAGATGAGACAGTAATACAATTATGTTAGAACTGGTTTAATGGCTGGACACATTCATGCTTCTATGTCAACTTGGAATGGGATCTCTATTGGGGTCCTATAGGAAACTTGACTGCTCCCTCCCTCCCCCAGAAATCTCTCCTTAATGCTATGCTGTTTTAAAATTGTCAATAACTTAGATTAATGTTATTTTTTCTCATATTCACAAATAATACAAAGCCATATTGGATACCAGAGTTGGAATCCAGAAGATCAACAGGGTAAAGCACCTGGCCAAATTTAGGAAAATGAAATTTTAATAAGGATGATTATAAATTCTTATGCCTGGCCAAAATATCAATCTAATATGCATCTAATGCAACCTATTCATTTTGCAAACGAGAAACCTGAGGCCTAGAAAGTGACTTTCCTAAGTTTCCATAGGTTGTAAGTGGAAGACCGAGTATTTGAACTCAGGTCCTCTGATTCCAAATACAGCATTCGTTCAGGTATGTTGTGGAAGGTATGTTTATTGTAGTATGGGTTGACTTCTGTGGCCTGTGAGATGACTTCCAACTGAGAGATTTTTATTATCCATAAAAACTAGGTTTATCTGAAACTCCTTGGGAAGTCCTGATACTTTCATGAAGAAAACACAAAACTAAGCTTACTACACAAAGCACAGGTTCATGGGAAAATGGATCCCAAGAACTGTCAGACTTGAGGCAAGGTCTTATTGAAGCTGTTGGTGTTTTGATTTTTATGCTAGAAATAACCAAAAAAATCTGAGTCTCAGACAGAAAAATCTAGTCTTTGATCTCAAGAAGTCTTAGAATAATAATAGTTCACATTTATATAATATTTTACAAAGTACTTTCCTCACAACAACCCTGTGAAGTAAGTGGCTCAGGGAAATGATTTAACCAGGGTCACATAACTCGTCAGTGGCAGAAATAGTAATCAAAAGTATACTTAACCAAGCATCCCTTGTAAAATATCTCTGGCCATTCAGCCTCTGCTCAAAGACTTCCAGTGAAGGGAAATCCACTACTTCCTGAAGCAATGCATTCCACTTTCAGACAGCTCTAATTTCTAGATTTTATTACTCAAATCCAGATCACCTCACTCCAAGCCCAGTACTTTTTTTTTTCCATTGGACTATACTCATAGTCTGGGAAAGAGCTTTTGAAGCAGCAGGTATTTTGTAGGGCAGTGTGCTGCAGGTCTGAATTGTCTTCATTGGCCAGATATCTAGTTTCACATGCTGACCTTGAAAAGAGAACCAATTCAGGTCACAACATTACATTTTCATTTTGGGCAGTAAATTTTAAGAATGGAAACTGCTGAGAGTACATCATATCTCAATTTTTGAAAAAAAAATATCAAAATCCACCGTGAGTACCTTTTGTAAAAATTATACCTTGAATTCTGTATTCCACACCAAACTATCTAAGTGAGACATTTTAAAATACTTCTTCAAGGACCTATGATTTCATCCATATGGGAATTCCCAGAGTGACAATTCTGTCCACCTACTCAGACAATAATATTAATACCCAACATGCATAGGCATGTATGCTTTGCTCAAATTATATAATTTGATGGTCACCATAACCCTGTGAGATAAGTAGGTAGGTAGGGAATGATAGGATCATAGGGTAATGTAGTCTGAACTGAAGGGGACCTGAAGTCCCCTAAAAATCACCTAAACCAACCCTTTCATTTTACACGTGTAGAAACTCAGGCCCGGAGAGGGGAGCTGATTTGTCCAAGACCACACAGGTAGTTAGTTAAGTGATAGAGCTGGAATTTGAACCTAGTCCTCTGATTCCAAATCGACTGCCTTTTTAAGGTGCTGTAGGGCATTATTATTTACATTTTACAGATGAGAAAACTAAGCCTCAGCCATTTAAATTGATCTGTCCATGATCACACAGCTAATGATTCACACAGCAGGGTTTGAGCCCAATGCATTCTGGCTCTAAGTCTAATACTCTACTCACATCATCACACTGCCTCTCATGTTTTTAAATATTTTTAATTTTACCCCAATGTACTTCATTTTTTCCAATCATTGGAAATAACCATTGTTTAATTTCTGGATAGGACAAAGTACATGTACCCTGGATGCTATCATTTTCATCAAATAGCATTTTAATTACCTATTTACATAAATATACATATATATGTGTGTGTGTGTGTGTGTGTGTGTGTGTGTGTGTGTGTGTGTGTGTATCTATGTATACACACATATATACACATGCATATATATCCCTAGGATAAGAGCAACGTGGGTCCTGCTTTGGGGCAATTTACAAAGTGACGTCTGACACAGAGACAAATAGAAATGAAAAAAAAATAATAAACCAAGAAACAAATTATTTATCTTATGAGCAAGGAATTTCATATGAAGTTTATGGTTAACACAGATGGTAGTAGATTCTTTAAAATAAATCCTATGTGGCATAGAAAAAGCGTTAGTAATTACTAATTAAGGACAAATAAAATTTACAGTATTACAACACACTGATGTGATCCTACTGCCCCCATTTGCCTCCCTCCAGTGATGATCATCTGTGTTCTATGTTACACTAGAGATGTGCATCTTCAAAATTCATTAAGTAATTTGCTTAGCGCGTTCCATGATGACTAAAGAAGGAGTTTCAGAAATTGCAACTCAGAAAAGAATGATCATCTCTCGTCCATTTACACAGAGATTCTGGGAAAGAAAGAAGCTATACAGAACTGTTTGACTAGTGAGAGAAATGGGTGATTTGGAACAAGGAGGACATTCCATGGATAATGTGCACTTTGGAGAGGTTCATAGTTGGGAGTGTAACATCTTGGATATGTTATATTCCAGCTGATCGAGTTGGCCACAGCACATCCAGAGTTCAGGTTCTCTTCTTGGCTTTGTCTACATATCCAATTGATTTGATGAAATTAACCAACCACTCAGCAATTTATAATGCCATCAAAACATCCAGAATGGCAGATGGAGTTGTGTGGGATCTAACCAAAGGGGAAAGTTCAGAAGCAGAGAGACAGAGATGTGTGTGTAATTCATATATAGATGATAGTTGAATGGGAATAAATGGCACTGCAAAGACTTCAATTCGTGATGTTTCACCAACATGATACACAATGATAAGTAGTATCTGGCACTGAATTTACTATCTGATCATGTTATTACATATGGTGTAATGGAAAGACGTACAAACATGAGACAAATATTACTTAAAGAGATTGCTTGCTTATTTTCAAGGATTCAAAAATAAAGTTGTAAGCAAAGTAGATTCAGAGCTGTATGATCCTTAAGGGGCCATCTAGTCATAGGATCAGATATTTAGAAATGGAAAGGACCTTGGAGGTCATGAAGTCCAACCGTTTAATTTTATAAATTTGGAAGTTGAGGACTCAGGAAGTTATTTTCCCAAGGTCACACAGCTAAGTAATTGTCTGAAGGATAGTCAACTGTAGCTCCAAGTCCAGTAGGCTATCAGCTGCCTCTCCTAATGCAAGCTCTTTATTTTACAAATGGGTAAACTGAAGCCTAAAGCAATCAAATGACTTACCCACAGTCACAAAGGTAATAAACAACAGTACTTGAATTTATTCAAAAGCTCTTCCACTGCTCCAATCATTATCAGCACTGTCTATGCTGATAAATATTCAACTACTCTATAACATAATACAAAGTTGCTTCTATTCCTCAATATTTTAATGAATTTGAAATTATAACAATTTCTTGTGACATATGAAATATCAAATTATGTTTTAAAATAAACCCCATGTAGGATCTTGAATTGCTCAGGATAGAGATTAAACCTGTTATTTCATTGGTTTAGGCCTTAAACTTTGGGAAATCCTTGGGTGAAGAAGCCACCCTCTACCAATGCAGATTGGCACTTTCTCTGCCACTTTTAGTGTTATAGAGATATCTAGAACATTGAGAGGCTGACTGTCTCTCCCAGGATCACACAACCAGCATGTGCCAGAGACAGAACCCGAACCAGATCTTCCTGGCTTTCAGGTCAATTCTTTCTCCGCTATGCTAGGCTTCCTCTCATTGAGGCCTTGGCCATGTGAAAAGGATGCTTTTTAGCGTGCTTGCTCTCAATATACTGCGACCTTATTGTCTACATTTGCCTCCCTTTGCTAATGCTAATCTAAATCAGGGAAATGATATAGTAGAAAGAACACTGGATTTGGAGGTAGAAAACCTGGGTTCAAATCCTGGTTCACCTATTTACTAGCTGTGTGACCTCATACAGGTCACTTGACATCTCTGGACCCAGTTGTCCCATAAAATGAGGAGATCCAAATGATCGAAGTTCTGCAGCTAGAAGGAACTTGGAGGTCAGCTAGACTAACCCCCATTTTATAGGTGAAGAAATGAAGGCCCAGCACAATTAAATGATTCGCCCAAGACAGCACAGTCAGTAAGAAGCAAAAGTGGGAATAAATAAAACCGAGGTATTTTTATTCCAAATACAGTGTTCTTCTTCTGCCCTATGGCACACTATGACTTAGAAGATCTTAAAGATCTCTTCTAGACCTAACCCTATGATCCTTCACCATCCTGGCTGCCATTTTATGGACATTGTCCTTCTTAAACTGTGATGCTCAGAACTAAACACAATCCTCACCAGATGAAATTATCACCTCCCTATTCCTGGAAGTTATAACCCCTTCTAACATAGCCCAAGACATCATTAGCTTTTTTGGTTGCCACATCACACTGCTAATTCATTTTGAACTTACAATTCAATAAAAGCCCTGCATCATTTTAGAAACACTACTATCTCTCCGTGCTTCTCCCATCTTGTATTTGTAATATTGATTTTTTTGTACCCAAGTGTAAGACTTTACATTTATCCCTAGTGAATTTCATTTTATTAGATTCACCCCTGTGCTTCAGCCTGACAAGATCCTTTTGGATGCTGACTCTGCTATCTCGTATGTTATCAGTCCCTCCTAGCTTGGTGTCATCAGCTAATGTGATACACATACCATCTGTGCTTTCTTCTGAAAGTCCAATATGCAAAAAATATTAAATACCACAGGGTCAAGTACTGATTTTGGTGTCCTCCAATGGAGACCTCCTACAACGTTAATGTATACCTGGAATGATTATATAATAGCATATATAAAAATGTACACCAGAAGTTTTTTTGTCACAAGTGATGGATTATTATCTTTTTCTGCCAAAGCAACTCATGATTTGTGGCATAGAAAGTTTGCCCTCTACATGGCTAGAAGAAGGACTCATACTGAAAGGAACTATCAAATCTGAATTTAAGAAAGAGAAGTATAGTCAGTAATCTGACTCTTGATACTATCCTTGGCATTCCCAGCAG
The DNA here is from genome assembly GCF_003287225.1 of Phascolarctos cinereus. Classification (NCBI taxonomy): domain Eukaryota; kingdom Metazoa; phylum Chordata; class Mammalia; order Diprotodontia; family Phascolarctidae; genus Phascolarctos; species Phascolarctos cinereus. Next base: position 365,810,294 of record NW_027555958.1, read on the forward strand.
ACGCAATAGCAACTGTTCTCCACCATTCCACATTAGCACTATGTAAGCCTGAGCCAAAAGCTCCACTGCTGATGGGGCAAAATAGTAGGGACACATCTCTTCTGCTTCCATACTCAATGACTGCTTACATTCCTTCACCTAGAGACCTTTGGGATAGGGATCTCACTGAGACATCCATTGCCTTGACTTCCTATTCACTCATCACAGACACTACAGAAACGGTGAGGTGGGATTCCTGGTCATACACAAACACATCCCCCAAAATGTTTTGTGTCATTGAATGAAAAAGTAAGTAGAACAAGGAGGTATGAGTAGGAACTTCACCGAGTTGCGCAAGTGGGCAAGGGGTTATTCAAAGAGTGGAGTATTGAAGGGGTGGGGGAATATGAGCATGAACTGCGACCCAGATATGTCAGCTTCCTCCTTAGATTCAAAAGCCTGTTAAAATTCTGGGCTCCACTGAGGTAGTATGGAGAATAATTATTTCTCAGCACATATCTATATTTTCTTCCATTCAAAGGAATTTCATTTTTAGTCATTCAGTTCAGTCATTTTTCAGTCATGTCCAGCTCTTCATGACTCCATTTGGGGTTTTCTTAGCAAAGATACTTTCTGATTTGCCATTTCTTTCTTCAGCTCATTTTACAGGGGAGGATACTAAGGGAAACAGGATCACACAGCTTGTAAATGTCTCAGGCCAGATGTGTCTTCCTTACTCCAGGCCCAGCACGATATCCACTATGCTACCTAGCTGCCCATTTTCATTTTAGGGATATAGCTTTTACAATAACAATAATTATAGCTAACATTTATATAGCACTTACTTTGTGCTAGGCACTGTGCTGAACATTTTGCAATCATTACCTCATTTGATCCCTGCAACAACCCTGAGAGGTAAGTGCTATTATTATTATTCCCATTTTACAGATGGGGAAACTGAGGTAAATAAAGATTAAATGACTTGCCTAGGGTCACACAGCTAATAAGTGTCTGAGGTTGGATTTGAACACAGATCTTCCTGCCTCCAGTTCCCCTGAATTGTTCCAGTGTACTCCTGGGGGAGAGGACAATTGCCCATTTTGGGGAACTTATAACTCAGAATAAGGATCTTCATCAAAATTTCCAAGAGTGGGGATGGAGCCAAGATGGCAATGAAAAAGCAGCAACTCACCCGAGTTCTTGCCCAAAACCCTCTGAACACCTTTTAAATAATGTCATAAAGCAATTCCTGGAGCAACAGAACCCAGGTGCTTCAGACCTTTCTTTTCAACCGTCTAAGTTGTCTTTGGTTGGAAAAGTATTTCATCCCATCTCTGAAAACAGCTGCACAAAACCCCTAAAGTTTGGGGTAGTACACCCTCCACTCTGGAAGTAGAACCCTACTTTAACAAAGAGTTAAAAGTCAAGAAATAAACTGGGATATTAACAAGCAATAGAAAAAAATTCTGCCATAGAAAGTTCCTATGACAGGAATATCAAAGATAACAAAGTTATCCAAATCCTCCAAGAAAAAATATGAATTGGTTTCAGGCCATGGAAGAGCTCAAAAAGGATTTTGAAAATAAAGTAAGAGAGGTAGAAGAAAAAGTATGAAAAGAAATGAGAGTCATACAAGAAAATCATGAAAAAAGAGTCAACAACTTGGTAAAGGAGACACAAAAAAATGAAAAAAATAACACCCTAAAAAACACACTAGGCCCAATGATAAAAGAAGTACAACAAGCCAATGAGGAATGACTTAAAAAGCAGAACTGGCCAAATGGGAAAAAAGGCACAAAAGCTCACTGAAGAAAATAGTTCCTTAAAAATTAGAATTGAGCAAATGGAAGGTAATGACTTTATGGGAAGTCAAGAAACAATAAAACAAAACCAAAAGAATGAAAAAAAAAACCAATGTGAAATATCTCATTGGAAAAATAACTGACTTGGAAAATAACATCCAGGAGAGAAAATTTTAAATTATTTGATTACCTGAAAGCCATGATCAAAAACAGAGTCTAGACATCATCTTTCAAGGAATCATCAAGGAAAACCACCCTGATATTTTAGAACCAGAGGGTAAAATAAAAATCAAAAGAATCCAATGATCACCTCCTGAAAAAGATTCAAAAATGAAAACTCTCAGGAATATTATAGCCAAATTCCAGAGCTCCCAGATCAAGGACAAAGTATTACAAGTGGCCAAAAAGAAACAATTCGGGTATCATGGAGCCACAGTCAGGATAATACAAGATTTAGAAGCTTCTATCTTAAAGTATCAGAGGGCTTGGAATATGATGTTCCAGAGGGCAAAGCATCTAGGATTACAATCAAGAATCACCTACCCAGCAAAACTGAGCATAATCCTTCAGGGGGAAAAAATGGATCTTCATTGAACTAGAGGACCTTCAAGGATCCTTGATGAAAAGAAGAGAGCTGAACAGAAAATTTGACTTTCAAATACAAGACTCCAGAGAAGCATAAAAAGGTAAACAGGAAAAGAAAATCGTAAGGGACTTAATAAGGTTAAACTGTTTACATTACTACATGAGAAGGTGATATTGTAACTTATAAGAACTTTCACATTATTATGACAGATAGAAGGATTATATATAAGAAAGACGGCACAAGTGTGAGTTGAATATGAAAGGATAATATCTTTAAAAAATAAAATTAAGGGGTTAGAGAGGAATGTACTGGGAGAAAGGGAGAGAGAGAGAAAGAGAGAATGGGGTAAATTATCTCACATAAAAGAGGCAAGAAAAAGTTTATACAATGGAAGGGATGAGGGGGGAGATAAGAGGGAAGTGAGTGAACCTTGATCTCATCGGTGTAGTTGTGAACTGATTCAACCATTCTGCAGAGCAATTCGGAACTATATGCAAAGAGCTATAAACCGTGCATACTCTTTGACCTAGCAATACCACTATTAGGTCTGTATCCCAAAAGAGATTTAAAAAAAAAAAAGAAAAAAGATCTATGTGTACAAAAATATCTATAGAAGCTTTTTTCTGGTGGCAAAGAATCAGAAATTGAGATGTCCATCAGTTGGGAAATGGCTGAACAAATTGTGCTACGAGATTGTGATAGAATACTTTCGTATAAGAAATGATGAGCAGGATGCTCTCAGAAAAACCTGGAAAGACTTGCAGGAGCTGATGCAAAGTGAAATGTATGTACAAAGTAACAGCAATATTGTAAGATGATCAATTGTAAATGACTTAGCTATTCTCAGCAATACAATGATCCAAGTCCCCTGAAGGACTTATGATGAAAAATGCTATCTATTCCCAGAGAAAAAAAATGATGACATCTGAATATAGATTGAAGCATACTTATTTTTTACTTTCTTGATTTTTCTTGAGTATTTTTTTGTGTGGCGTTATATATTTCCTTTCATAACATGACTAATATGGAAATGTTTTGCATGACTGCACATATGTAACCTATATCGAATTGCTTGCCTTCTCAATGGGGGGGGCAGGAGGGAGGGAAAGAATTTAGAACTCAAAGTTTTGAAAACAAATGTTTAAAATTATTTTTATGTGTAACTGGAAAAAATAAAGTACCAAAACAAATTTCCATGAGCCATGCACAAAGAATAGAAATATTTAACAAGTTTGTAAATGTTTGTATAATTTTATTCCAATGAGCATTAATATGACAAAAAGGAATTATTTTTCAGATGCCTGTTCTAGAGTATGCATTCAATATATTGCAGGAAATTATGTTTGGGGGCCTATTTTCCAGTTCAGAGGGAATATAAACATGAGACTCCCTGATTAAGAGTCTCAATGCAAACATATTCTCCTGGATGCCAAGTAGGTCACCTGAGAAGTTTCTGGCTATGTCTACACATAAATCCAGTTCAATGTCCTGTTACTGAATGGGTAGACTACTTGGTATATGTAACTTTAAATTCTGTTGTCTTTCTCATTGCATAATTTTCCATATGTCTACCTATTTGAGGAATAGTAAACATGGTATTTCACCATTGTTTTATTTTTGTTTCTCTAAATATGTTTCATTAATGCTTTTTTGTCTTTATATCTCAGCCATGGGGCCCCAAGCCCTTATATATTTAACACTCCCTTGTAATAAAGAAAAACAAGGGAAAGAAGTACCTGACACAGTGACACCATTAGAAAACATATACAACATATTCTGCTTTTGTAGCCCCTCCCTTCACTGCCATGAGGCATGAGGTATGTTTCATTTTGGGGGACCATAGTTTTCTAATTAATCAGAATACAGCTTTTTTAAATTATTTTTTATTTATATTACAATGTTGTCAGTGTACATTGTGCTTTGCTTATTTTATTCTGCATCAGTTCTTACAAATCTTTCCATGCTTCTCAGAATTCCTCATATGCATCATCTTTTGTTGCAAAATAATATTCCCCATGTGTACTCTTAGAATGAAATATCTTAATGGTCCTCCTATGGTTATATTATTTAACCTCATAGGTCTTTCTTATTCTAATTTTCTTTTCTTTTTAATAGTCTATAGAGATAAGATGATGTAGTTTGTTTGTGCTTTCTTTGGTAGTTGCTTTCATTTACCTGTCTGTGTTTGTGTTGTTTAAGGGGATTGCAAATTGAATAAATTTCTATCCTTACTACCTCCTACATGAATTGATAACTCTTAAGGGTGAGGCACAACAGAAAAGGGGGCAGGGGGCAAGATCTACATGGCAATAATAGAATTTGTTCAGAAGAGGCAACTTAGGATTAGTACTTGAGAGGCATTGATTCCATGAGGAACACAGAGAGATTACAAAAGGAATAAATAAGTGTAAAGATTATTAATCAAAGAATAAAAGTTTAGAGTAGGCAGAAAGGGAAGAAAATGAATAAAGATAACAAGGTGAAGAAATCGCTTTTAGAAAAAGGTACAGAAAAAAATTTTTAAAAAAGAAAAAGGCACAGAGAATGAAAAATTAAAACTAACAAACATCTAAGAAAAGAGAAACAGCTGGAAAAGAAGAGTGGACTGGATCCCTAAAAAGCATCATTTTCATCTTTGCCCTTTTCTCCTTTAAATGCAAAGATCCATGATAGTTAACTTGATGTCAACACTTCAGAAGCACTAACAACACTACGTCATAAAGTTGACTAACAACCTCCATTTCTGAATTGTTGAGCAAAGAAAGAAAAACAATGGTGAAGGAGCACATGGGCTAGGAGCACTGAAGCTCATTGTAGGAGCACTTGAGGTCCAATAATGGGAAAAGATAGTTGCATGAGCCTACTGGGCAACAGAGAAGAGTATTAGTCCTTCACTCGGGACTAGTTCTAGAAAATGTTAGTTGATGAGTGGGCTTATAGAAAAACAGGCATACTATTAAATAGCTCTAACTACCATTAGAGCTATGAATTGGTGTACTATTTTGGAAAGCAGTATGGCATCATACGTTAAGAACTACAAAAATGTTTATTCTTTGACTCAGTGATTCTACTACTAAAACCATGCCCGAAGGATGCTATTAACAGGAAAAGAAGACATATCTATACAAAAATACACAACTTGAGTCCAGTAATTAGGGAATGACTGAACAAATCCTGGTATACGAATGTAATTGAATAAAATCACCCATAGGAAATGACATATGAAGAGCATCAAGTTCTCTGGAAGGAAGTAGAAGGAAAAGAACAATATGCACACTGACGATAATCACCAAAATTAAAATGATAACAGGAGCAAAGACAACCAGAAAAATACACAACTAAAAAGAAAAAGGTCAAGAGGACACAGCGTATGGACAGGTCGTCTTGTTAAATTTAATACACATTTTTTAAAAAACAGAACAGAAGTTTGTGGTTTCACATACCATCCTTTTGGGTTATTTTGTTTGTTTTTCTTTCTTTATCTAAATGTTTGTACACATTGTTGATTGTTCAGTTTGTCATAAAGCAGGGTTACTGATTGATTTTCACAGCCCTCATAAAATGTATGCTCTGATGTAGATTTTGGGTTACAAAATAGGGAACTAAAGCTTTGGAAAATATATCTAGACTCTCCACCTTTATTGTTGTTGTTGTTGAGTCATTTCAGTCATACCTGACTTTTTGTAACTCCATTTGGGGTTTTCTTGGCAAGATACTGGAGTGGTTTGTCATTTGTTTCTCTAGCTCATTTTACAGATGAGGAAACTGACATAAGTAAGTGACATACCCAATTTCACATAGCTAGTAAGGATCTGAGGCTGGATTTGAACTCAGGTCTTCCTGACTCCAGGCCCAGCATTCCATCTACTTATTGTGCCATTTAGCTGTCCCTCCACGTAGACACAGGCAAAACCATAAATCAATACAGAATCATAGTTTTTATCTTCTCCTGCCCTGTGGAAAACATCCAAAAGGTTCAGAGCCTTGTGATAAAGTATCACCATGACTGTGATTTATTTATATTTACTTCCATCTGAAAGTCGATTTCTCCTGGGACCCTAACACTTCCAGAATTTCTCCTCTGACGGGCATTGAAAATAAAACCAAGTTTTTCAGCTTCTCTCTAGGGTGCTAATTAAAATCTCCCCACTTAGAGGAAGATTTTGTTGTGAAACTGAAGGGGTAAGAGGATGAGAGTGATGGAAACATTCAGAAAAACACAGCTATACTTGCCTTATATAGACCAAAAAAAGTCTTCAAACTTTTTGGATAACGTATCTCCATGAGCAAAAAAAAATTTGTGCATATACCCCTATTATATGGGTGTTTGCCTATTTATAAATTATGTACTTGTAGTACTGCATTAATTATGTACATCATGAAACTTATACAAAAATGAAATTTAAAAGGGAGACAAAGATGAAATAACTCATCCTAGAGACAATAGGAAGCCACTGGAGTTTATTGAGTAGGGGAGTAACATGGTCACTTTAGGAAAATTACTTTGTCAACTGTGTAGAGGATGGATTGGAGAAGGGAGAGGCCTGAGGTAGACCAAATGGGAGACTATTGTAATAGTCTAGACCAGTGGTGAAAAATTCAAATAGAAATGGGATCATTAAACATAAATAAAGATTTCTGGTAAGTCCATACTAATTTAGAAACCACATATTAGAATAACCTATGTTGTACTACTAGGTACATTGCGTTTTGGGTTTCCACTGGACTTGACTCATTACCTTAACTTTAGATGACTGGTATGGAACTGGGTTTGTCACTTCTAAAATGAATGAGGTCATTTGTAGAAATCCGATTTTACTTGACATGGTGTATCTTTTTTTTTTAACAGCAGTTACTTTTCCAGAATTAGGTGGCACACACATTCAATTAAGAACGAAAACTTGTGTCCAAGTTTTTAAAACATGTAGGAACACGGTCTTTTGTAGTTTAGAAACATTGGATTTTTTTAAAGGATATTGCTAACGTGCACACCACTCATGAGAGCATAAGCAGAGTAGGAGTCCATGTCCCAAGAAGAGAGATGTACATATCAAGACATTCCAAATCTTTTCTGACTGTCATTGGCCACGAGATTAAAAATCATTCCCAAGAACATGAAGAGTTCAAGAGGACTGGGTAGAAAAAGCTCAAGCACAGGGCCAGGGAGTACTTGTGCACCATGGCAGACAATGCAAAGACAGACACTATTATCTATTTTATTAAATATTCCCCAATTCCATTTCCCAACATACATCTGGTACAGACCTAGCTCAAGAGTGTTGCCTGCCCATAGTGTATTTGACCCTTCTGGTCTAGACAAGAGTTAGTGAGGCCCTGAACTAAGATGGTAGCTCTGTATATAGAGAAAAGAAAAAGATGCCATAAATCTTGTGGAGGCAAAAATGACCAGACTCAGCAGCTTATTGGATGTATGAAGTAAGGGAAGATGAGGAGGCAAAAATAACATCAAAGTTGAAAATTTGGGTGAAATAGAGACTTTTGGAAAGGGGGTAGGTTTGAGGGAAAGGTAATAGACTCAGGACAGGATATGGAAAAGCTAGAAGAATGGAAATGTGTCTAGAGAATTGCTATAAACAGGTACCTAGACTTGGTTAGGTTATATCTTTCCCACTCTGAAAGGTCTACCCCTTACAGTCCCCAAAGTTCAGGTGGGAAAGGGAGAATTTTTAAAAGGGATGGTATAGTTACAATGGAGACAAGCCTACAATTGGTTTAAGGGGAGCAGAGAGAGGAGTGTGATCCATCCTTCCATCTCCGATTGATCAGCCACTCTGTGGGGTAAAGCTACTGCCTCTATTTTGGAAATCACTGATTTCATAAATCAATGATTCTAAAATTGTTTTCAATGGTGGAGCACCTCACTTTAAATAAAGGTTCAGCAGAACTTGAGCAGTAAAATCTTTTCAAAAAATTTTTTTTCATTCGAATCAGTAGCATCTTTGTAGCTCCCACAGCACCTAGCATAATGTTGATATCTACTACCTTAATAAATGTTCGTTGAGTTGAATACATGACAAAAACATGTAGCAATATATGTTTAATTGTTAAATGAATGGTATAGATTGTAAATGTCATGAGTTGAGAGGGAAGGATAAAGATCACTCCGTGATAGAGAGTAGACTGGGAAGTCTTCATAGAAATAGGACTTAAGGTAAGCCTTGTAAGATAGATAAATTTTTGAGAGAGGGAGAAAAGAGAGAGAAGGAAGCTCTACATAGAAGGAATGGTGTCAACAAAGGCAAATGTGTTTGGGAAACAACGAGTAAACTTGAGCAAAGTTTGTAAAGTAAATTAAAGACAGTGCTATGGAGAGCCTTGAATGTCAGGCTAAGGAGCTTCAAATTTATTTGTATTCAATAGGAAGCCATTGAAGGTTTTTAAGGGGAATAAATTAATCTGGCAGTAGTGTGAGCAAAGGCAGCAATTCATAAGATGTGTTTGGAGGATGAGGAACTGTTTTTTTAAGGAAAACTGAGCCTTGAGATCACACCATGTAAGGATTGTTTTGAAAGAGCTGGGGTGAGGGCAAAAAAGCAGCTGTCCTAAAGAAAAGGAAATAAATTTGTGCTGTTTGGCCTCAGAGAGTAGAACTAGGAACCATAGGAAAAAGTTGTGCCAAGGTAAATTCAGTCTTGACATCAGGAAAAGCTTACCAACAATTAGAGCAATTCAAAAGTGTAATGGCCTGCCTTGGAGGCAGAGGGTTCCATACTACCATTATTCCCAGTGGAGTCCTTCAGGCATTGTGGAGGGCACGATGAAAAACACTGTCCATCTCCAGACAGAGACTGAGTATAGATTGAAGACCATATTTTTTGTCTTTATTTTTCTTCCTTTGTTCTGTTGTGTTTTGGATTTTGGTTTTTATTAACATTGCTAATGAGAAAATATGTTTTGTATGACTTCATATGTGTGATGGATATCATATTTCTTGCCTTCTCTATGGGTTAGGGAGGGGATAAAGGGAAAGAAAGAATTTGAAACTGAAAATAAAAATTCAAAAACATTTTTTAAAATATTGTAGAGAGGATCTTGTACACGTATGAGTGAAAGTAGATGACCTCTGAGATCTTTCCAACTCTGAGATTCTATGATTTGATTATTATAAATTTAATTTTAGATGTAATCCAGAATTCAAGACAATTCTGGGTTGCTTCATGTCTTGAGTATGCATGATGCTGGATTGGTAGAAAGTGTGTTAAGCACAACATGATACATAAGGATCAGAACTGATATGAGAGTTTAAGAGAAGAAAGGCTTTTTCTTCTTCAAGAAGATAGGCATAGTACCAGACTCTCTAGGGGACCAACTCTAGACACACAAAGAAAGGCAGACTTGAGAAGTGGCAGACACATAGAGGAAGGCAAATTCTCATCATGCCTCTGGTTCCAGTGCTTAGCACATTGCCCAACAGATAGTAGGTGCTGAATAAATGGTTGTTGACTTTATCATCTTGCCTCCTTAGAGACTTTAAGGAGTTTTCCCCTTGGGTGAGATTGGGACCTCTGTCTTGGTTAAGCTGAGATCTCATACACATCGACATAATGTTTTGCTAGAAAAGAAAAAGGAGAAACTGAGAAAACTCTGTACCATAAATATTGGCATTTGACATTGAAATTCTAAGTCCTACAATAATTGAACATGGAAACTAACAAATATCAAATACAGATGTTTTCAAACCTTTTAATCCATAGGAACAGAAGACCCTATGCATTGATGTATTAGACATTACAAAACTAACTTCCCTCAAGCACAGTATCTCTTGAACCTTTCCACTTTAAACTGCCTAATCTTTGTCATTTCATGTTAGAAGAAAGAAATTAAAGTATGTAGGTAAGGGTAGGAAGGTGAGGCTCTCAATGTGGGTGCTTTGAGAAATGAGAAGAGAAAATAAGACCAAGTCAGAGATGATCTGCTTTGGTGGTAAGTCAGTCCCTGTCTGTCTGTCTGTCTCTGTCTGTCTGTCTGTCTCTCTCTCTCCCTCACTCACTCTCACTCTCACTCTCCTCCTTCTCTTCCTCCTCCTTTCTCCTCTCTTCTCTTCTCCTCTCCCTGGACCTATCAGATCCTTCTTTGCCTCAGCACAGAGCCAAGACCTGATATACTCTACCAGATGAGGGTATTCAATACCAAGTTGACAAGAGCGATGTCAGAATCATAATGACTTTCTTCTCAAGCAATGGTTTCTGAGTTTTGGGAAATGACATTGTATTTTAGTGAGTTTTCCAGCTTTTAGCTTAAATAGTACTCTTTTCACTCTTCTTTCTTCTTTCACTCTTCTCCCTACACTCTCACCTAGACAGCAAAATCTTTTGCTTTTGGATTTAGGACCAGCAAAGAGATTTCCTAAAGAACCCCCATTTTCTACATCTTATCAATGGGCCCTACTTTGGAGGAATAGCACCTCTTGGGTGAGAGCTTGATGAGCCCTTCTCAGGGCTACTCATCCACCTTCAGTGTCCACCTGTCACCCAACTCTCCCCTATGGCTCCAAGAAGCTATAGCATGCACAGTAGACATACCCCGGTAAAACCATCTTGGTAGATGGGCTAAACCAGGCTGAAGGTAACCAACAGGCCTCAAACCCATTAGTGAGTCAAGGAAATGTCAACCCCCAAGCGTGTGAAGACGTCCCCTGGTAGACGAGGACAATTTATTACGATAGCCATGAAGGCAGCTAAAGCAGGCACTATGGAGCTCTTAGAGCTTGGTCAGACTTCAAATACTCCAAGGTCATCCACTGCATCCCAGGCCATCACCAGTCATATTGGCTTTTGCTCTGCCACTGGACTTCAATGACTCTGGAAGAGAAAGTGAGTCTGATGACTTTGTGCAATTCCGTGATATCATTGGTCCTCTTTGAAAACAAAGATTGCACAAACACTTGGCCAAGGAGGGAGTAGATTCAGCCAGCTTAGAAACCAATCATCTAGACAGTCCCTGGAAGTTTCTCCTCCTTTCTTAGCCATTTCACTTCTTTCTCTGAAGCTGGGCATGGTCAGAGAGAGGTAGTAAAATGAAAATATTCCATTTTGTTACTTGTCAGGTGGTCTACTAAAAGGTTTAATCAGGACTGTTAACTACCTTTTTCCACTGAAGACAAGGAACACAAAATGCTGAGGGGAAGATGGAGGCTCTGGAACACTTAGAGACCTCATGCTTGGGCAGAGCTAGGAAGGTGCTTCCTGGGAAATGCCTGCCCCTGCATAGAGGAAGCTCTTGTAGCTTCTTGTTTTAACTAATTATTCTTGCTTAGCAAGAGCTAGGGCAGCTAGATGGCAAAGTGGATACAGCACAGGGCCTAAAAGCAGGAAGACTCCTCTTTCTGAGTTCAAATCTGTCTTAGACACTTAATAGCTGTGTGAGTGAGCCTGGGAAAAGATTGTCTCAGTTTACCTCATATTCTGTTCGCTTCAGTTTTCTCATCTGTAAAATGAGCTGGAGAAGGAAATGGTAAACCACTACTGTATCTCTGCCAAATAAACCCCACTCACAAAGAGTTGGCCACAACTGAAAAATGACTAAACAACCACAAAGCATCCAGAAGAGTGGAAGGAGCACTGGTTAAAATCTTGTGCGTGTGTGTGTGTGTGTGTGTGTGTGTGTGTGTGTGTGTGTGTAGCATTTATCATAGAGCTAGAGCTGGGAGATATCTTAGAGATCATTTAGTCTCATGTTGTCATATTTAGAGATGAAAATGAAAATGTTTCCCAAGTTCACACAGGTAGTAACTAGCAGAACTGGCATTTAAACCTAGTATTTAAACTCTAACTCCAACAGTCTTTCCAATGGTGAAAAAGGAAGAAAAAAAATTTCAGGCTGTAAATTTTAATTATCATATTATAAACATGATTTCTTCAAAAGTATGCCTTTGTTTTTTTTTTCCTTGTGGAAGGGGGATTATTAGAGTCTACCTTGCAAGGAAAGCATCCCTCTCATCATGCTATAAGAAATGGCCTGCCTTGAAGGCTGACAAAACAAGGCTCTGTCATACTTGCTTTAGTGATGACACCTGCAGAAAATAAAATCTTTGCTTCTGGACTGTCATGGATGCTACTACATGTCATAGTCTTCTCTCTTTTCCCAGTTGTACAAACAGGGATCAGTAAAAGGAAAAAAAAATAATCCAAGCAGATGACAAGCGTAACACAGAGATCCCCCAGAACAGCTCTCTCCCCCAACTTGGATGGAAAAAATGTTCCCAGAAACCTCCTAAGTTGAACATTATAGTATGAAGGGACTCAATAATGAACTCTGATTTCATTCCAACCTACCATGAGCCAGACTCAGGAAACTAAGATGGTATTTCTCAAAGTGAGGAAAGGCTGATCATTTAGGGCAGACATAGTTGTAATATCATACTTATTGAATCACAGAATTTTTGAGCTGGCAAGGACACAGAAGGTTATCTACTCCAGCTGCCTAGAATCATAAAGTATTAAGAGTTGGAAGGGCTCTTAGAGGTCATTTAGTCCAACCATCCATCAGATGTAAGAATCCTCTCTACAAACATCCCCAGCAGATGGTCCTTCTCCTCCTGACTGGGTCACATGAAAAAGCTGTGTTTGGCTTTTAAAGCCCTTCACAAGCTAGTCCCTTCTGACCTTTCTAGTCTTCTTAAATTTTACTCTCCTCCTCGTGCTCTATGATGCAACCCACTTGCTGTTCCTCACAGGGAACGTTTCATCTCCAACTCTGTCCCTTTGCACTTTCCATCTCCCATGCCAAAAATGTTCTCCCTCCTCACCTCCACCCCTTTGCCTTCTCCACCCCTGCTGAGATCTTCCTTCTGAGGTTATTACCCTTTACTCTGCAAATATCTTAGATATACAGTTCCTTTCAAGTTATCTTCTTTTTTAAAAAATGTAAATGTTTTTTAATTTATAGAATAAAACAAATGTTTCCATAATATCATACAATAAAAAAGATGATTGCACATGAAATCACCAATTTACTATGTACAACTTGCTATTCCTTTTAAATATACAACAAAGTTATCATGTAAATTTCTTTCCCCCACCTTTTTTTCTTCCTTCCCACCCCCCACCTCAGAGATATTGTCTCAAGCTGTCTCCTCAATTAGAATGTGAGCTCCTTGAAAAGCAAGTTTTTGCATTTCTTTGCCTCCCCGAAGCTTAACACAGTGCATGGCACACAATAAGCATTCAATAAATTATGCCTGACTGAACACTGCAAGATGAAGTGCTCACTACTTTAAATGATCACCATTAACAGATAACTTGGTGTTAGAAGGCAATTGGGAAAGACTTAAGATCTCTGACCAACACAATGTCCAATTATGATTCCAGAGGAACCATGATGTAGCATACTTCCCACCTCCCGAATGAGGGATGATGAAATAAACATGTGGAATGAGACACACATTTTTTTAGATGGCCATTGCAGATATTGGTTTTGTTTGACTATGCATATTTATCACAATGGTTTTATTTTTATTTTATTTTTAGTAAGTGGGGAGAGGAAAGGGGAAATAGAAATGCTTGCTCATTTTAAAATAAAATTTACTTTAAAAACTGAAAGGAACAGTAGTGACAAAAAGAAAAGTAACTATCCCAAGGCAGGACAACAACAACAAAAGGATGGAAAAATAGAACTTTTTTTTGCATTTTTTGTGTTTCTGAAACAATCTATTTTCATCATCAGGGATAGACAAAGAGATTTGGATTTTACTAACTTGGTCCCCCAATGTACTATGCAAGAAAATTGAAATAGCACTTAAGAAGATGAAATCAAAAGAAGAACTTTCCAAGAAGATCTAGTCACATCAAGAACAACAAATTAGTTTGACCAGTTCCTTCCTGTCCCACATTATCCCCTACCCTCATTGAGTCTCCTGTGTAAGCTACATAATTGGCTATCAAGTAGGGCAAACTTCACCCTAGGGCAGTGCTTAATAAAGGGAATTGGAGACTATAAAATCATAGTCTGTTGCCTCAGAATGGCAGAGAGGTTATAAAACTCTGCTAGCATTGTGATTGCATTCTCTCTCTGATAGGTCTTACTTAGCATGGAGTGTGGGACAATGATGGATGGTATACATTTCTATTGCCCAAGCCCAGCCTATCTGATAGTCTCATAACCAGAAGTATGACACCAAATGATAAGGTTGGGGGATTTTTTTGGCCACAACTCATGAAATCACTAAGTCATGGAAGTGTTGCAATCTGATTAGTAGAAGGGGTACCCACACTGATGAAATCATGCACCTTTATAAGCAGACATATCTCTCAATTTTTGCATTTAACAGTCTTTCATGTTATCCTTTTGGACAACGTGGAGAGACATGGGCTGGTTGAGAGCGTAGTTGAATGGATTTAAAATTAAATTAACTACTATACCAAAAGAATATTGATTAATAGGGAGAAGCCATTAATGAGACGCCACAGGGTTCTGCCTTTGATCCTGGTCTCATCAATGCTTTTACCAATGATTTGAATGAAGGCCTAGATCACCACCTTAACAAAAAGAGAAAATGAAAATGAGATTAAGTGAGGTCAGTCTGGCATGATTCGTTCTTGATCGATCTGTAATGATCGTTGCATCCCTTTCTAAGTGTTCTCAGAACAGCAGAGTGACTGTGGTTTTGCCCTAGGCTGCCAAAATGTAAGGTCTGCAGATAGTACTTCAACAGTATTCCTTTAGCCGGTATAAACATCTGATTTTAGGATCTAATTAGCAAGAACAATGAATCAAAATAGGAAGCTAGCACACCTCAGATGAGCTCCTCCCTATCCTGCTGCTTCCCTAACAGCAGACTCCCCAGCAGTGGCTTGGTGGGGTCCTGGGGTCTCATTCCATGAAGGCCCTTGTCTCCTTGTAGTTGTATCCCTCAGTTACTACCACCTGTGGAGCCTTAGATCCAAAGGTATCTACATCTAGCCTCTGATTGAATTTATCTCAAAAAGTTGATTTGAAGATACCTTCCACTCCATTTGTCCCATTTCAAATGTTTTGACTTTGAGGACCAACATCCTCACCCCATCTCCAGGTCTGCTTTTCTCCTGCTTTAAAACCCCTAGTTCTTAGAAATATTCTCATATGGTTTTGGTTTCTCCATCTTCCAGACATAATCTACTCTCTCTGACAAAGTGGTGCCCAGAACCAACCACACTGTTTTCAATTTGGGGCTCTATGCTTTTCCTCCTACTGCTTAATAGCGCTTAATACTATGTAAACAGATGCATTGTGCTTGGAAGAGTCATCTACAATTTACAGTTACGTCTGACTTTCCCTCCTTGAAGACTCCAAGTTGCCAGCCTATCTTTTGATAGACAATTACAATAGTTATCCGGAATTTTAGTAGAGCAGCATCAGGATATAGTAGGAAAGAGTACCACCATTAGAGTCAAACGACATGGGTTCAAATCCTAGCTCTGATATTTACTAACCAAATGATCTTGGGTAAGATACTTATTTCACCTGAGATTCAATGTTTTCCTTTACAAAACGGGGATAATCATGTTTACACTACCTACTTTACAGGTATAACACTAGTACCTGTCCCTCACTGCCCAGAAGACTACATTTTACCCCTCTCCCAGGATTGTTCAACCCCCTTAAAAAAGCTTGGAGTGTATCTAGAATCTCCGACAATGGCTGTAGCACCTGTCAATGGTGTTCCCCCAATTGTAAGGGGTAGGAGCCCCTGCACTCCAGTTCCATTTAGCTGCTAACAGTTGGATTAGCTTTCAAAGAGGAATATTTACTTCAAAGGTGTAATAACAAATATGCAAACATGCATCCCAACATGTGGAGCATCATTCTTCTGCACTTTCTACCACCTTATACTCTAAGGAGAAGGAATGTGGATTCAGTTCACAATTTAGCTCAATGCCTATCTAAGATAAAATCAACTCCACAGGCAAAACACCCCCTCAGGCTCAAGTTCCCAGCATTCTACTTCTCAAGGCTTCCCTTCTTATCTGACTGGCTACAACATCTTGTCTGCATCTCCGGCTCTGAAGTCACCATGGCCTCCAGTTCACTTGGTTGGGTAGAGGAATTACTACCCATACCTGAAACTGAGGACAAACAACATAAAACGGAAACAAATGCTCCCAGGCCAATTTCTCAGAGTCAGGGTAATAGGGAGGAAGAGGAAGGTACCCCTCTTCCTACTCCAATTCATGTGTCTTGAACTATGGAATTCTGGATGCATCAGGAAAGAGTATACAAGAAAAGACAGATTGACTCCATTTGGCCAGTTTTAAAGAGTCAGCTTTTATGGCTTTGCAGCCAATTGAAGGAGGCTCCCTCTATACATGTGGAAGGGAACACAAAATGCCTCCATGTTAGGAAATCTGGGCATGCCCAGGCAAGCCCTAGTGAAGAGGTCTAGGACTTTGCAGTGCTGCTGGAACCCCAAGATAGTGGTACCGGGCCCTGCCTGAATGAATTCAACTCAAATCTTCTTCAGCCAGAGGAAAAGTTTGTTAGTGATAAAACACTTAGGCCAGTGACCCATAAAGAGGAGCGGGCATGAGAAAGTCTCAGCCTTTTGAGCATGAGATCCTCAGCCCTGAATGAGGGCCAGGGTAGATCTTATATACTTTTGGGTGACCAGGGAAGGGTCTGGGAAAATGGTCTGGGTGAGAATTCCCAGAGATTGGAATGCTTAGAGATTGAATAGACAATGGGAATAGATAATGAAGGAACTGAAAGGTATCTGAATGAGATTAAAAGGTAGGCTAAGGTTTTCAAAGGGAGATGAGGGGCTGGAGCCTGTAGACAAAGGGGAGCCAGATTCCCTCTGGTGCAAGGGGTGAAGACTTCAGCTTGGGCCACACCCCATCACTAGTATGCTGGGTTGCTGAGAAATAAAATGCTAAGTACCAATTCTCATTTATTCTCAACTACCAAATACATTTTCCAGTTAAGTATGTTTTCATACTTTTCAGTGGAAATGAGCTTTAAAGCCCCAGATAAATAAATGCCTAGTTTTCATGACCTCCCAATCCCAGAGCTGCCCATAATCAATCCATGGCAGAATCTGATGAAGACACTTTCAGAGATCCATAGGAATCAGTTTCCATGCAACCTACATTAGAACCAGGCTTTCCTGACTTAACTCTCAAGCCTCCCCAAAAAAATAGCAATGTTATCTAACACAGATGGAGAATGTTTTTAGACAGATGGGAAGACAGAAACTGCCCTCTCTGGCCTAGGTCTTTTAATACTTCAAAATACCTTTAGGTGTCATGTTCACCAG
Source organism: Phascolarctos cinereus (assembly GCF_003287225.1). Lineage (NCBI taxonomy): Eukaryota > Metazoa > Chordata > Mammalia > Diprotodontia > Phascolarctidae > Phascolarctos > Phascolarctos cinereus. Next base: position 365,827,911 of record NW_027555958.1, read on the forward strand.
GAAGGATCCAAGACACGAAAGACTACAGATGGCCTCAAATTCCTGTCAGCAGCACAGAACCCCCGACAGTGATCCTGGGTGATCACATTCCCAGGTTCTCTGACTTGGACCCTCTGCTCATCAAACAGGCCTCAGCCTGTCTTGTAAACTAATCTGTCTTGATCCCTATTCGCGACTACCCTTACTGTGCTTGCTGCCTAGTTTATCCTCTTCTGAGTCCCTTCGTGACCAAGCCCTAAGCTTTAGGGATGATTCTGAGTGTTGCCAATCTCAACCCCGACCTATCAAGTTTTAACCTTCCCTTTAAGCCTTATCAGTGAAATAAATGCTCAGTATTCACCCTATCCCTTGCCATCTTGTCTTTTGCCTAAGCCCCATTGGCACCAGAAGCCACCCCAAATCAAGCCTGCCAGACCATATCTGGTTCAAGTTCCCAGCAATAATCTCTACTCACCTCTAGTCTCTGCTGTTCCTCTAGAAATGACAACTAATTTATAAGAAAGTGTTTTCCAAATAAAGGGGGTAAAGAAATAGCAGCACCATCCCCACCCCCCCAAAAAAATATTAAATCCCTTTGCCCAAAAACTTGAAGGCAGGATCTTGGTAGCCCTCATCTCATTAAACATCATTGTGTCCCTACAATAATGACAAGTAGTAGTATTTTTCTTTGTTTTATAGTAGACAACCAGATACAGAAAGGGCCTGACCACTAAACATTCCATGGCTTTTGAATTGGGCTATAACATTTTTTTTTCACCAGCGCAGGGCACTTGAAATGTCACTGAACTCAGAATCAAAGGATCCTCTTTCATCAAAGTCATCTTTGGTTATGGGATGAAAGAATTCAAGCTCTAGAATTAATCTAACCCCTTTCTTTAACAAATGAGAAAACAGAGTATCAGACTGGATAACCCACATGCCTGTGATAAGTGGCAGAACCAAGATTCAAACCCAGGTCTTAGATTCCAAATTCAACATTATTTTAACTGGATCTCATTGCATCTTCCTTGTATGTGAGTTTTTGTGCTGGGCTTGGAGCCTAAAACTTAGTTGTATGTCCCAGATAGAGGTGCCAGTATTAGGATTAGTAGATTTTAAAACTTGACAGACTACAGAAATAAGATGGTCCAACACCTTTATTTTTAAAGGGGGATTAAAATGGAAGAAAAGAAAGGACTTGTCCGAGTTGTCTGAACCCTAAGGGAAAGTGGTTTCATCTTGGACTTCATCTGAGAAGTCATTTTTGTGGCCCTACAGTTAGGGGCTTAGCTAGGTGGTGCAGTGGATAGAGCACCAAGACTGGAATCAGAAAGACTCATCTTCCTGAGTTCAAATCGGGCCTCAGACACTTACTATCTGTTTAACCCTGGGCAAGTCACTTAACTCTGTTTGCCTCAGTTTCCTCAACTGTAAAATGAGCTGGAGAAGGAAGTGGCAAACCACTCTATTGTCTTTGCCAAGAAAGTCCCAAATGGGGTCAGGAAGAGTCGGACATGACTGAATACAACTAAACAACAATAACAACAAAAGTTAATGTGGACCCCTGTATTTGGAGGGGAGAGGAGAGAGGGAAGGACATCGTGCACCTGGAAGAAATGATCTGAAATAAGCTGTGAAACCTGGTTTGAATTTCTGCTCTGACAATGTTACCTTGGCCAAGTCAATCTGAACCTCCTTTTATTAATTTGTAAAATGGGGGTGATAACCTGTACCTCTTACACTTAACCTCCTTGGACCCAAGTTTCCTGATCTACAAAAGAAGGGAGTGGGACTAGATGGCCTGTGATGCCTTCTAGATCTGGTTCTATCATCCCAACACCTCCCAAATTTTTTATGAGAAAACATTTTGGAAAGCTTTAAAAAGCTATATATGTGAGCTATATTTGTCATTTCAGGTTGAATCTACATTCACAATTGGTTAGACTGTTTTAGATGAACTGATCAGATACTAGTTGGTTAAATGGATACAGAGGAAGAAGAAAAACATTTGTTTTCCTTTTCCTAGCCCGATTTCTGCTCCCTAGTCCTGAAGAGGTACAAAATACTCCAGCAAAGCCTTTTCTCGAGGTTCCTTCCAACTCTTACTCTATGACCCTCTCTGGCTTTCTTCTCACATTCCTCCATCATCTCTCATTGTCCTCTTGATCTCACCTGCCTTTTCTGTTCCCCAAATGCCATAAGCCAAAATGGGTTTTGGATTAGGAGAAGGACCTGGCCAAGATTGATATAATAAACTGCATTCCTTCTCAATTCTGCTTCTCCCACCTCAAGCCCTGGGTCATGTTAACTGATTCTGTGTTAGAATGGTACAATTGATTGAACTTGTATACATGAACCAAAAATTTCTTTGGAAAAAATAAAATTCTGAACTCTTCTTATTACCTTCTGAACATAAAACCACCTGCGCTTATTTGGAAGTCAAAGTGATACAAGTATTTCATTACCCCTTTGGAAGTCATCCTCCTATGATCCATTCCTAGGATCAACAGACATCCATCTTCATTACAGTTCAGCTTTCTGTTGTCCCAGTCTCAACCCACCAAACTTAACAGACCAGCCACAACTGAAAAAGACTGATCAGGCTTGAAAAAAAGGCGCTACCCAAGACACTCTAAGGAATGGGCCTTCTCGAAATACATTCTGACTGGTTCACTGTACCAACCTTTCGTCCCACAGATTCTGAAGACATCAAGTAAATATTTTCTCTCTGTGTATATATTATTATTAACTCCCCCTGGACAGAAGATCATTTCCCTCATGCAATTCACTGCCTAGGTCAGGAACCCTTTCACCACCAGGCAAACCAAACAAGGCAGGTAAAATATTGCATGAAAGAAATAAATCTATTAAGTCTGTTGCTAAACTAACACTAGAAATTAAATTGCATATAATTTTGCCCACTCCTTTCAACAGCATCTTAAGATGAATTTAGTAAATCATAGAAAATGGCAAAATTGTTTTTGTTCACCTACCTCTTTTTAACCTTGAATCTCTCAAGAAATCACACTTGCAGAGTGATACTGATTATCCCACCCTGGCTTACAATTAAGGGCTTCCAAGTTGGCAGGGAAGTATATGGCATCAGTATTCCCAGGGGAAAAATTCTGCTGACGCCATCCATGATAGATCAGTTAGTGGTTCCTCTCACTCCAATGGACTAAAGGGTATGGAGTTGGGAGGGGAAGGCTGAAAGTTGATGCATGAGATAAGATTAGTGCTGAAATGAAAGGTCACCTTAACTCAGAAGTGGACAGCTGTAGGAATTAGTCACATTCAGCTAAATAACGATAATTTTCTGATGGTGAGAATTTGGTTTTTTAATAAGGGCCATGAAGAAAATGGATCTGTAAGGGAAATAATTTTAAAAGTGTGAAGATAATTTTTAATATGTGTCCAGATTCAGTGTTCAGCTTACAGAGAATAAACATAAAAACATATTACAGTAATATTGGTTTAAAATGTGATTCAAGGGACCCACTACTGAAAATTTATCAGAGAAAATTTTCTGAGAAAATAATGAAGCATTAAACAAATATAGACAGTGCCTAAAATTCTAGACGTGTCCTATGGGGAAACTATAAGAAGAAATTCCAAAAGTGGATTTGATTGCTATGTATCTTGCTATTCATTCCTGCCTTAGTTTTGCTGTGAGTCATGTTGATCTCAGAACCATGGTGGTCATGAAATGGTTATAGATGGGTCTCACTTCCAAATGTTTAAATAACAAAATGAGGCAGAATGGTATAATGGATAAAAAGCCCTAATCATAGAAGCAGGAAGACCTGGGTTCAAGTCTTACTTCTGACACATAATGGCTGTGCAACCAGCATGATCAGGAGCTCCCTATACAGATAAATTCAAAGGTCTGGTTTAAAAAGAAAAATCAACAAATGCAATTATTTGTCAGGAAAGGTCAGAGCAGTCCAAACTAAAGACCAACAAGTATGAATCAACAAAATTATCTCTTCTCTCTGTTCACCATTACTTGAAGCATGAGGGAAAATGTAGAAGAAGGACAACACACCGTCTCACCTCTCAAAGAGAGTAAAGCCAAGGTGGGTGGGACCTAACCAACATGGAAAAATAGTAAACTATGTAAGCCCATAGATAATTAAGGTTTAAATTGTCAGGAAGTTCAAAAGAAAAAGATGTCAGTAGGTGGCAGAGGAGTTAGGAATATCTTAATGAAGGATGTAAATTTAAAGCTGGGTCTCGAGAGAGGAATAACCGTTGGATAGCTAGAGTGAAAATTGTGTCATTCTAAATTACAAAAAAACAACCTAAACAAAGACCTGAATTTGAGAATGAGTATGGCTTATGATGGCAAGGGAGGCAATGGGGTGAGGGGTTCATGGTGCATGTTACAGAGTAGGAGAGAATAATGTTGGGTGGGTAGGGAGTATCAGATTATATATGTAGAGTCTACGAAATTATTTAAAGGACCTTAGACTTGATATGGAAGAAGAAAAGGAGATACAGAAACCATATAATAAATATAATTATATTCCTTTCATGGTATTTCAATCTAGTATACATTCCTGACTTTGGAGCTATCAACAGATATTTATGAAGCCCCTACTATGTCTTGGGCACTGAACTACTCAGGATACCAAAAAAGAAAAAGATCCTCAAAGATCTTACATTTAAAAAGAGGCAACATGTACATATGTAAATATATATATATATATATATATATATATATATATATATATATATATATATATATGCAGAATATGTACAAAATAAATACAATCTGGTTTGGTAAAACAGTACACTAGTAGCTGGGGGAAGGGAGCAGTCACCTAGGGACTAAGAGGAGCATGGTGTCCTGAATAGAAATAGGGAAGTTTAGAAGAGGCATGAATTGAGGGAAAGGAGGGCAGGGCAGATGATGAGTTAATATTTTGTAAATGTTAAATTTTTAATGCCTGTAGGACTCCCAGTTTGAAACGTCCAAAGTATAGGTTGGTGCTGTGGTACTAAAGCTCTGAAGAGAGACTAAGGCTAGACTGGGAGTCATTGACAATTGGTAATTGAAATCAGTGGAATTGATGAGGTCACCAAGCAAAAGCCTTTGCCTGTTCCCCAGCACCTTACCTACCCAAACCTTCAAGTCCTTTCTTCCTCTTTCATTGCCTAGTTAAATTATATCCATTCTTTAGGCCCAATTCAAAAACAATTCTTGCATGAAAACTTTCCAGAATTCTCTTTAACCAAAAATAATAATACCTACTTCTTCTGAAGTCCTATCATTTAAAATCTATTTATTTTAATTTTTTTATTTATTTAAATCTATTTAAAATCTATTTATTTTAATTTATTTAAAATCTATTCTGTATAGTCAGGACCAAAAGGCATCAGAATTCAGATGAAAGAAAATGCTTAATAATGATTTACAAGGACCAATGATGTGACATGTGCTCTTCCAGACCTCCATGTAGAGAGGCAGTAGACTACAGTAACAGAAAGTTGCACATAGTGTCAGAGATGATCACAGTCAGAAGACTTACTTAGTCCAGATTCCATTCAATGAGCCCAGCAGGAGGCAGCACCACTAATGGCCCCACACCTCCCCTGCCCCAGCCAGCCCATGTACAAACCAAGTTTCCTTCTTTTTTTTTTTTTTTAAAGGCAATTGAGGTTAAGTGACTTGCCCAGAGTCACACAGCTAGTAAGTGTCAACTGTTTGGTCTGAGCCCAGATTTGAACTCAGGTCCTCCTGACTTCAGGGCCCATGCTCTATCCACTGTGCCACCTAGCTGCCCCCAAGTTTCCTTCTTAAGAAAACAGCAGGAGTAGGCCACATGGGAAGCCCTTTCCACCTACCCAGCCACTCCTAACTTCCTGCCTGCTTTCCCTCTTTTGTTTGGACATTGACCCATTACATTTGCCCCAATGATCATAATCCCGACCCCAACCCCTAACGCTACTTCTTCTTCTTTAAAAATGACTGTCCAGGCCTCTCTACTGATCCTTCTTTCTCCCCCCACCCCAGCACCCACCACCACAGTATTACACAGTTATATCCACTCATACCACTTGGATGAGCAGGGTATCACCAATTACAATCCTTACAGTAAAATAGAGAACACTAGACCTTAGCTTCTGTTGTGCCTTTTCCACTGCCAGGCTCCCAGGCATCACTATTTAACCTGCCAATAAACCCTAAGGTTCACTAGGGCTTTGCTATCCTCCCTCATCTCACCCTTAGGCCCACTAGGCCCATTCATCTGCCCTGGGGCTAAACCTCCCTTGATGTGTTGTTCCCCCCAATTAAAATGTGAGATTTTTTGAGAGCAAAGACTGTCTCATTTTTCAATTTGTATACCCTAAACTTAGTATAGCACTTCGCACATAGTAAGCACATAAATTTTATTTATTCATTCATTTGGTTTTGCTAAACTTTTTCTTTGCTATAACGGAGGGTGCTAAGGACAGTTTTTCAAAAAATTACTGTGGTATAAAAAATAAGAGGCATTGATAAAATATTTTAACCTCCTTTGTCCAGTGACCAAATCCAAAGAACTCTCTAAGCTTCTAGGAAAGCAAAAAAAAAAAAATTGATTGGAGAACTTTTTTTTTTCAGTATATTGTCCTGAGAAAGGAAATAAATAGGACATAGACCTATGACCGTCTTGTAAATTTCCAAGTCACTTAACTTTTCCATGACTTTCTTTCTAAAAAAACAAAGAAAAATAATATAGATGTCTGAAATAATTAAATTGGGGATCCTTCCTCTCTCACCTTTTCTGTTTGTTTGAAAAACACAGGAAAGTGGATTATGGCTTATATAACCTGAGATATCCCATTCATCATATCTGGAAAAGAAAACAGGATTTTTGTTTTAAGATATTTTCATGTAATCACATAACATTTAAATCCAAATTAGTCACAAGGCCTAGGACACTTTAATGTCAGAGATGAGGCAAAGGACATCTCCAGGCTGGAGTTTAACAAAGCAACATGCAAAACTGTGTCTACCTTGAAAGGAGGGAAGGAATTTCAAGGTAACTTAATAATCATATTATTAATTAATATTTTACTTTTCTCAAAAATTAAGATCTAAAAAACAACTATAAGACAGTCATGAGAAAAAATGTTATTTGAATAAGTGCTAAAAAAAAGTTCAACATTAAAAAGTTAGCAACAAGGTCCATTTCAATTTCATTTCTTTGCATGTACGTACGTGTTGCATAAAATGATTCAAAGAGAACTTTAAAATGTTAACAGGTGCTTTTATACAGCTGTGTCATCAAAGATAGATGCTTTCCATATTCTTAGAGGGTCATAAGTTCTCATCTTTATTCCCAGGCAACACTTTTGATGAGCCAGGAGATACCGAAGGGTTTTGATATATGCTAGAATATATCTTCATTGCCTCCCGCAAGTACCTTGTAAAAACTCAATAGATCAAAAGAGGATAGCTAGAGGGGATGTAGTACCATGAAAGGCACTGCTGACATTGAGGGATCCTTTAACTTGAATTATGAAGAAGCCAAAAAAAATTGCAGCAGGAATCAACCTGCTCAGAGGAGTTATAAAAAAGTAATGAGTTGTACTATAATTAACACACTGCTGTCATGGGGTTGGAAGAGAGATTTCGTGGTACGTATCAGAATATTACTGTTGGAAACTGCCAGGGGAAAAAAAAAAAAAGGTAACATGTTATAGCTGCCCACACAAAGAAAAATAACTATCACTATAATGCAAAAAGCCTTTATTGCCTTTATGTAAAACTGGTCATGATGCTATGAGTATAGACAGTGTGGAGAGTAATAAGAAAAAGTAATTTCCTTCGAGAAGTGTATGGCCTAATTGTTAAAAAAAAAAAAAAGCTTTTTAAGAAAAATCTGGATTTGTAACTAAATTGGTGTGAGAAACTCCCAGTATGGAAACTCATTCTACTGATGAAGATCCGCAACTACCCTTTAACAGTCTTTTGTTTTTGTATTAACATTTTTTTAAAAAGTTTTGAGTCCCAAATTCTTTTTTTCCCTCCCTAAAATGGTAAGCAATATAGGTTATATAGGGGCAATTATGTAAAACATTTCCATGTTAGTCATTTTGTACAAAAAGACTCTATTAAAATTTGAAAAATGAAAGAAAGTGGAAAATAGCATGCTTTGGTCTGTACTCAAATAATACCAGTTCTTCCTCTGGAGACAGATAGTATGCTTCATTAGTCCTTTGGGATTGTCTGGGATCATTGGTTTGCTGAGAATAGTTAAGTCATTCATAGTTCTTCATCTAATAATATCATTGTTACCATGTACAATGTTCTTCTGGTTCTGTTCACTTCACTACATCAGTTCATGTAAATCTTTCCAGGTTTTTCTGAAATCATCCTGTTAGTCAATTCTTATAGCACAATATTCCATTGCAATCATATACCACAGCTTGTTTAGCAATTCCTCAATTGATGGGCATCCCTTTGATTTCCAATCCTTAGCCATCTCAAAAAAGAGCTGCTATAAATACTGTTGTACAAATAGGTCCCTCCCCCCCGCTTTTTTTTTTGGGGGGGGGAGATATCTTTGGTATATAGACCTAGCAGTGGTACTGCTAGATCAAAGGGTATGCACGGTTTTATAACCCTTTGGGCATCCAAATTGCTCTCCAGAATACTTGGTTCAATTTACAACTCTACCAACAGTACATTAGTGTCCCAGTTTCCCCACATCCCCTCCAATATTTTCCTTTTTTGCCATATTAGCCACTCTGACAGGTGTGAGGTGGCACCTCAGACTTGTTTTAATTTGTGTTTCTCTGATCAACAGTAATTTAGAGCATTTTTTATATGACTATAGTTAGCTTTGATTTCTTTGTCTGAAAACTCCCTGTTCATATCCAATGACCATTTATCAATTAAGGAATGAATTGTATTTTTATAAATTTGACTCAGTTCTCTACATATTTGAGAAACGGGGCCTTTATTGGAATTTTTGTTGAAAAAAAATTTTTCCCAGTTTTCTGCTTTCCTTATAATTTTAGTTGCATTGTTTTTGTTTGTGCAAAAGCCTTTTAATTTTATATAATCAAAATTATCTATTTTACACTTTGTAATGCTTTCTATACCTTCTTTGGTCCTAACTTCTTTCTTTATCCATAAATCTGACATAAACTATTCCATGCTCTCTTAATTTGCTTTTGGTATCACCTTTTATGTGTACATCATATACCCATTTTGACCTTATCTTGGTATGTTGTGTGAGATGTTGGTCTATAACTAGTTTTTGCCATACTGTTTTCCAGTTTTCCCAGCAGTTTTTTTCAGATAATCAGTTCTTGTCCCAAAAGCTTGGATCTTTGGGCTTATCATATACTGGATTAGCATAGTTATTTACTGTAATATATTTGTACCTAAATCTATTCCACTGATCTACCACTGTTTCTTAGCCAGTACCGGATTGTTTTGATAATTACCACTTTATAATATAGTTTGAGATTTGATATGGCTAGACCACCTTCTTTGGCATTTTTTTTTCATTGATTGTTGTTCTATATGAATTTTGTTAGTATTTTTTTTCTAGTTCTATAAAATACTTTTTTATAGTTTGATTGGTATGGCACTGAATAAATAGATTAATTTAGGTAGAATTGTCATTTTTGTTATATTGGCTCAGCCTCCCTGTAAGCAATTAATATTTTTCCAATTGTTTAGATCTGACTTTATTTGTGTGAAGTGTTTTATAGTTGTGTTCATGTAGTTCCTAAGTTTGTCTTGGCAGGTAGAATCTCAAGCATTTTATATTGTTTACAGTTATTTTAAATGGAATTTCTCATTCTATCTCTTGCTGCTGGACTTTGCTGGTAATATATAGAAATCCTGATGATTTATGTGTGTTTAGTTTGTAGCCTGCAACTTTACTAAATTGTTAATAATTTCAAGTAATTTTTAGTTGATTCTGTAGGATTTTCTAAGATCATATCATCTGCAAAGAGTAATAGTTTTGTTTCCTCATTGCCTATTCTAATTCCTTTAATTTCTTTCTCTTCTCATATTGTTATACCTAACATTTCTAGTGCAATATTTAAATAATAGAAGTTATAGTGTCATGCTTGATTCATCCCTGATTGTATTGGTAAGGGTTCTAGCTTATCCCCATTACACATAATGCTTGCTGACGGTTTTAGATAAATATTACTTATTTTCAGGTAAGCTAAATTTATTCCTATGTTCTCTAGTGTTTTAAATAGGAATTGGCACTGTTTTCTGCCGAAGGTTTTATCTGAATCTATTGAGATCATCATATGACATCTGTTAGTTTTGTTATTGATATGGTCAATTATGCTAATAGTTTTCTTAATATTGAACCAGCCCTGCATTCCTGGTATAAATCCCACCTGATCAAAGCATATGATCCTTGTGATACATTGCTGTAATCTCTTTGCTAGTATTTTAAATTTTTTGCATCAATATTCATTAGGGAAATTTGTCTATAATTTTCTTTCTCTGTTTTGGCTCTTCCTGATTTAGGTGTCAGAAATATATTTGTGTCATAAAAGAATTTTGGTAGGACTCCTTCACCTATTTTCCCAAATAACTTATGTAGCATTAGGATCAATTTTTCTTTAAAAGCTTGGTAGAATTCACTTGTGAATCCATCTAATCCTGGGGATTTTTTTTCTTAGGAAGTTCACTGATGGCTTATTCAATTTCTTTTTCTAAGATTGAGTTATTTAAGTATTTTATTTCTTCTTCTGCTAATCTGGGTATTTATAGTTTTGTAGATGTTCATTTCATTTAGGTTGTCAAATTTTTGAAATATAATTGGGCAAAATAGCTTCTAGTAATTATCTTAATTTTCTCTTCATTGGTGGTGAATTCACTCTTTTCGTTTTTGATACTAGCAACTTGGTTTTCTTCTTTCCTTTTTTTTTAATCAAATTAATCCAATGATTTATCTACTTTATTGGCTTTTTTTCATAAAATGAGCTTGTAGTTTTATGGGTTCAATGGTTTTCTTACTTTCAATTTTATTAATCTCTCCTTTGATTTTCAGGATTTCCAATTTGGTGTTTAATTGGGGATTTTTGATTTGCTCTTTTTCTAGTTTTTTTAGTTGCATGCCCAATTCATTGATCTGCTTTTTCTCCATTTTATATTTATGTAAGCAATTAGAGATATAAATTTTCCCCTAAGTATAACCTTGGCTGCATCCATAAATTTTGGTAAGCTGTCTCATTGTTGTCATTTTCTTTAATGAAATTATTTATTGTCTCTATGATTTGTTCTTCAACCCACTTATTTTTTAGGATTAGATTATTTAGTTTCCAATTAATTTTTAATCTCTTTTTCCATTGTCCATTATTGAATATAATTTTTATTGCATTGTGATTTGAAAAGGATTAGTTTACTATTTCTGCTTTTCTGCATTTGGTTGTGAGATTTTTCTGTCCTAATACATGGTCAATTTTTGTGTAGGTGCCATGTACTGCTGATAAAAATGTATATTCCTTTCTATTCCAATTCAATTTTCTCCAGAGATCTATCATATCTAACTTTTCCAGAATATTATTCACCTCCTTAACTTCTTTCTAGTTTATTTTTGGGTTAGATTTATCTAGTTCTGAGAAGGGAAAGTTGAGCTCCCCCATTAGTATAGTTTTATTATCCATTTCCTCTTGTAACTCATTCAACTTCTTCAAAAATTTGGATGCTATGCCATTTGGTACATATATGTTTAGTATTGATATGATTTCATTATCTATGGTACCCTTCAGCAAGATATGGTTTCATTCCTTATCCCTTTTAACTCGGTCTATTTTTGCTTTTGTTTTGTCTGAGATCATGATTGCTATTCCTGCTTTTTTGCTTCAGCTGAAGCGTAATAAGTTCTGCTCCATCCATTACCTTTATCCAGTGTATATTTCTGTGTTTCAAATGTGTTTCTTGTAAACAACATATTGTAAGATTCTGGTTTTTAATCCATTCTGCTATCTATTTCCATATCATGGGTGAGTTCATCCCATTCACATTTATATTTATGAAACTATGTATTTCTCTCCATGCTATTTTTGCCTTGTTTATCCCCCTCTCTTTCTTACCCTCCACGTTTTCTCTCCTCAGAAGAGTTTTACTTCTGATCATTACTTCCCTTATCTACCCTCCCTTTGACCAGTCCCTCCTCCTTCTATTATCCTTGTCCCTTTTTACTTCCTTATAGGGTAACATAGATTTCTGTATCCAATTGAGTGTTTAGGTTATTCCATCTTTGAGACAATTTTGATGAGAATAAGGTTAAGCTTTATTTGCTGCTGCCACCACCACCACCCATCTTTCCCTCCATTATAATAGCTCTTTCTTGCCTCTTTCATGTAGTATAATCTACCCCCTCCTTCTTCCTCCTTCTTCCAGTGCAATTTTCTTTCTCACCCTTTTATTTTGTTTTTTTGATTATCATCCCCTCAAAGTCATCTTATATCCATACCTTCTGTCTACATATATTCCTTCTGATTGTTCTTATAGTAATAAAGTTGTTGAGTTAACAAATACTATCTTGCCATATAGAAATAAAAACAGTTAAACCTTATTGAATGTTTTATCTTTTCTCTTTCTTGTTTCTTTTTTGTCTTTTTATGTTTCCCTTGACCCTTGTATTTAGAGGTCAATTTTTTTATTCAGCTCCAGTCTTTTAATTAGGAATGCTTGAAAGTCCTCTATTTCATTAAGTGTCCATTTCCCCCCGAAATATTATATTCAATTTTACTGGGTAAATGATTGATTCTTGGTTGTAAACCTAATTCCTTTGCATTCCAGTATATCATATTCCAAGTCTTGTGGTTTTTTAATATGGAAGCTGCCAAATCCTATATAATCCTGATTGTAGCTCCACAATATTTGAATTGTTTCTTTTTGGCTCATTGCAATACTTTTTCCTTGATCTGTGAGCTCTGGAATTTGGCTATGATGTTCCTGGTAGTTTTTCTTTTGGGATCTTTTTCAGGTGGTAATGATTGGTGAATTCTTTCAATTTTTATTTTGCCCTGTGGTTCTAATATATCAGGGCAATTTTCTTTGATAATTTCTTGAAAAATGTTGTCCGAGCTTTTTTTTCATCGTGGCTTTCACGTAATCCTTATGTTATCTCTCCTGGATCTATTTTCAAGGTCAGTTGTTTTTCTAATGAGAAACATTTTCTTCTATTTTTTTTTACTTTTTTATTTTGTTTTATCATACCTTGATGTCTCATAAAATCATTAGCTTCCACTTGCTCAATTCTGATTTTTAAGGAATTATTTTCTTCAATGAGCTTTTGTATCTCTTTTTCCATTTGGCCAATTCCATTTTTAGGGAGCTATTTTCCTCTGCAAATTTGTGTATATCTTTTCCCATGCTATTGACTCTTTTTTCATGATTCTCTTGCATTACTCTCACTTCTTTTCTCAGTTTTTCTTCTACTTCTCTAATTTCCTTTTTAAAATCCTTTTTAAGCTCTCCTAGGAATTCTTTTTGGGTCTGACACCAAGTTACAATTTTCTTTGAGGCTTCAACATGGACCCATTTTGACACTATTGTCCTCTTCTAAGTTTATGCCTTGATCCTCCCTGTCACCATAGCAACTTTGTATAGTCCAACTCCTATTTTTTTTTTGTTCATCTTTCCTGCTTTTTTTGTGACTTGGTGTTTTTAATGGGAGAGTTGTGCTCTGGTCCTGCACTGTCCCAAGCTTTCTGTGCTGGGTATCACGGTCTTTACTTACAGGATCTTACTGCTGGCTTTCACTGGGCTTCAGGGCTTAGTTGCTTACTTTCTCTGGAGGGTAGGTTACCCTTCTGGCTTGTACTGGGAGGATGCAGCCTCCCTCTTGGCCTCCCCTGGGTGTGGGGTTTAGCTACTGGCCTGCCCCAGGGATGGGGCCCTGCTGCTGGATTGCTATAGAAACAGTGTCTCTCTGCTGGTAGGCACCAGGGGCAGGGTCTTGTTGGCCAACCCCCTGTGTGGATCTTCAGTACTGGTCAGCAATGGGGTCAAGGCCTTGCTGGTGGCTTTTGCTGGGGGTGGGGCCTTGCTGTACTATACAGACTGCTCACTTGCCTAAGCGGCTGCTGGTTTGCAGGATTGCCCCAGGCTTGGAGTCTTGCTGCAGGCCCCCTGCTGTGAGGCTGGCTGCTGCTCCTATTGGACCTCACTCCCCTCTCACCAAGTGAGACTGACCTTTCCTGCTGCACTGGTAAGCTGCTTCCCTGCTCCTAGAGCAATTCTGAGGCAGTTTTCTGGTTGTTTGGAGGGGAATTTAGGAGGGCTCCAGAGGGTTCCTTCCTCACTCCATCATCTTGGCATCAGAAGTGATCTAACATAGTCTTAAGAGAGTTGCCTGGGCACAGAGAGGTGAAATGCCCATGGTCACAGGAAGTTTGTGTCAAGAGCAGGGCTTGAACTCAAACGTTTATTCCTGAGTTCAAGACTGGCCTATTACACACTATATATTACATTGCCCCTCAAAATAATAAGAAAAGGCATTCATATCTGTATAGTCCTTTAAAGTTTACAAAACACCTTACAAATGTACAAAATACATTATCCCATTTAATCCTCAAGTCAACCCTGTGGTTTTATAGATAAGGATACTGAGTAGTGCCAGGAGTATGTGAGTTCAAATCTGGCCTCAGATACTTCCTAGCTGTGTGATCCTGAGCAAATCACTTTACCCTGTTTGCCTCAGTTTCCCCATCTGTCAAATGAACTAGAGAAGGAAATAGTAAACCACTCCAGCACTTTTGCCAAAAAAAACCCCAATGGGGTCACAAAGGGTCAGACACAACTGAATGACTGAACAACAACAAAGGCCTGGAGGAGTTAAGTGACTTGTGTAAGGTTACACAGGTAAAAGCATCAGATGTAGGACAGGTGTGTAAGGTCTTCCTGTCTCCTGTCTCTCGCTTTAGTCATTGCACCTTCCTGACTCTCCAAAAAAGCACATTTTCACAAGAAAAGGCTTGACCACATACATACACACACACTAGCAATATATGTATATGTGTGTACATACTTGTACATATACAAAATAATGTAATACAGAGTTTATGAGCATCCCAAGGTCATAGAATAAGAAGTTGCCTTAGAACAAGGAGGGGTCAAGGAACAACTAATCAGCTAAGATTTATTCTGTTCCTCTACTTTCCCCTATAAAAATTCTATTTCTTCAATTTAGTTATTACCACCATTGCACTCATTTATGCCCAGAAGGTGTAACTGGAACAGGGATACAGATGTCAATGTTGGAGAAAGACAGCTGGACAATCATCCTCTGAATTCATTTTCTACCCTTCCTCATAATTCCAGAACCCTCCAAATGAACTTCAGCTCAAATTTTCCCACTCCTTCTCCCCATAACTTTCTCCCAACCTGCCTTGGGATGTGAACCAGGCAGAAGAGTTTTTAAATGTAATACTGTCCACAGGTACCATATTCAATCAGACCCGGTGATAAATAAAGGATGAAAAAGAACTTAACCAGTTAAGTCAAGGAGGGATAATACCAGTATTATCTGATGTCCTATGGACATCATTGGAAAGAATAACAGACACTGCTATTTTCTTTCCAACATGGAGTAAAGGAGGAAAACATGAGCTGAACTTAAAGGTTTTGGGTGCTTAGTTTTGCCTAAGAAAGAGGAGATGAAGAACCTTCAGTTTCTTCAGAATATTACGAATGACATCTTGATTAGAGGTTGTTCCCACAAGAAGGTATGTGAAATTTCTCCTAATTTAAATTCAGCCAAAGACAAGAATTATATCGCCAGATTTAATCAAGAAGAAATATTCTGGAAGCTGTGAACATGAACATCAAATGTCCATTCTTTCATTTGCAATTGTACCTAGCTGTGTTGTGCCCAGTATACTCAGCATTCCTGGTCTGGATGATGAGGTAAAGAAGCTCATATGATATCTTAAATTCATGTAAATCTAGGCATTGCAAGCATTTTATATAATGTACTTATATGATCCTCAAAACAATCCTGTAAGGCAAAATGTGCAAATGAATGAATGAACCATTTATTAAGCGCTTACTTTATGCAAATAATAGCAATAATAGCTGATATTTATACACAATTTTAAGGTTTACTTTGAGGCAACATTGCATAGTGGAGAAACCTAGGCTTAAGAGTCAGGAAAACCAGATTCAAATCCCTCCTCTGACACTTATTAGATATATGATCCCTGGACAAGTCATTTAACTTCTATGAGATTCAGGCAACTCTCTCCTAGGACTTATCTTCTAAGCTAGCCATTCTCAACTCTTTGGTCTCAGGACCCCTTTGCACTCTCAAAAATTGTCGAGGACCACCAAAGAGCTTTTGTTTGTATAAGTTATAGCTATTGATATTTATAGAATTAGAAATTAAAATGTCTTAAAATATTATGAAAAGTGTGACCTCAAGGACTCCCTGAAGGGGTCTCAGGGACTCCCAGGAGTCTGCAGGCCACATCCTAAGTCATAGATAGTTATGACCTATATTGCTCAAGGAGTTGCCATACCAAGAGGTCTTCATGTTGACCCAACAGTATCACATATTTTTAGCATATTTGGAATACTTTTATCAAAGAACTTTACATATGTATATTCTTTGACCCTCACAATAACCCAAGAAGTTGGTAGTAGAAATATTATAACCTCTATTTTACTGATGAAAAAAACTGAGAGCCACAGGTAGTGACCTGCCTACGGTCATAAGGCAAAGCCAGGAGAAAAACCCATCCATGTCTTTTAATCCCCAGCCTTACATTTCTTTCCATTACATCATGCTGTCTCTCACAAGAGGAAAAACATATAATCACTTCTGTTTCTCAATTTTAGAGGACATCTCTAAATCTGCATTCCTCCCAGTGTGAGAGTCCTTTGGAAGTTAAACCTCTTCAGGATAAACTTGCTTTCCAGTTTCATTTTTCTTATTTGAAATCAAAATGAAAATAACTTTCCTAAAGTACAGATCTGACCACGTCACTTCTCCTACTCAATGAACTTGAATGGCTCTCTGTCACCTCCAGGGATCCAATATAAGATCCTATTTGGCACTCAAAGCCCTCCATAACCTGTCCCCTCTTTTCCAATTTTCTTACACACACACACACACACACACACACACACCATGTACTCTTCTAATCCAGTGACACTGGCCCTCTTGCTATTCCTCAAACAAGATAACTCCATCTCCTGACTCTGAGCACTTTCACCTGCTGCACTACATTTGTGAAATATGCCCTCTCCTCATCTCTGTCTCTTGGCTTCCCTAGATTCCTTCAGGTCCTAACATTCACCTTCTACAGAAAGTCTGTCTTAAGCCCTCTTAATTCTAGTGCCTTCCCTCAATTGATCATCTACTTATCTTGAATATAGGATTTCATTTTGTTTTGTTGTAAGTAGTTATTTGTATGCTGACTTCCCCATAAAATTGTGAGCCCCTTGAAGGCAGGATCCTGTCTTTTGCTTTTCTTTGTATTCTCAGAGCTTAGAATAGTGTCTGGCAAGTGGTAGATGATTAATAAATGTTTTATTGATTAACAACTGAAAGTACCCATCTTTTTCCTTATGCAAAAATTAAAATATTCTAGTACCAGTTTTCTATCCTTAAAAATTGAAAAGTAGACCTCCCCCCATTAGTTGAAAAATAGATAAATTAATAGGATATCCAAAAATGGACAAATGATATATTTGGTTTTTCACTTAAATGTCCAAATAAAGCACAAATTCAAAAGCAGAAAGCTCTTATGGATATGGAACAGAAAGAAGGTTTTTACACCAAGAAGGCCATAGCAAGAGTTAATAAAGACAAAAGGGAAAAGATGGGGCAAGGGAAGAACATCAGTGATAGCTAGTTAATAGCTTCTACTAGAAAACAAAAATCCTAGTTCCTAGTCCCAGGTCTCTGATTTAAGTAATCTATGCTCCAATCTGCATATCCCAAAATGGGAAATTCTAGTTCTATTCTAATTCTAATTTGTTTCATTAAATACTCATTAAAGCACCTGCCCCTTTTTTCTGTCTCTTTTTTCATTTAAAAGGGTCTCAAATCCTGTAATCTCTTCTGAAGTTCTTAATAAATACATAGAACTCATAAAATAGATTTAGAGTAGAAAGGGATCATATCCTCCACCACCACCCAAAGGGAATTAATCCACTCAGCTTTGGGATTCTGCCCTGGGGCTAAATTGGTAGAACATAAATGAAAACTCACTTCAAGATAGTGTGTCTACCCTAGCCCAGATATTGCTTCACAACCCAGCCATCCACCAGAATATCAGGACCTATGCAACCATGACCATATGCCCCTCAAGGCCATGGCTACCACCACCCTCCACCTCATCTTCTGCTTCCTACCTCTCCACCTTGTTCTAGGAGGAGTATTCAAATCAACACTTTCATCACTAGTTGAGAATGTCTCTGTCCTATGGATATATTCATGGTCCCTATGACTACCAAAACTAAAACTCCTTTTCCTGTCTACCACTCCAATATATATATGTATATATATATATATATATACATA